>NC_132891.1:18010948-18310948 GCF_030463535.1 Salminus brasiliensis
ACCATGATATTTCATACCTTTTGGGTCTATGAGCAATTCCAGGTGAGTAATGTAAACAGTTCAGACTAAAAGCGGATGTCTTCATACCTGCACAAATGCGAGTGAGTGTCTGAATGACCATCCACTTGTGCTCAAAGGAGCTAGATGATGTTTCTAGAATGGTCAGAAAAATCTCTCTGAAGAACACCTGACAAAAGGCAACAAACATGAATTTAGAGAAATGGGACAGATAAAAAGAAGCACGAAGCCAGGCTAAAGGAAACACTGAGCAAAAAACATATGATGCAATTTAGCTTATTTCATTCAACGGTTTAACAGAACGCCCAGTCATTACCTCAATCTGCATCTTAAGGTGCACTTTAAAATGAGAGAGCAGGGTGAGGAAAATTGCCAGAGAGAGCTCAAACACTTCAGGCACAGAAGAGACACCGTTCTTAGACAGCGCCACACACAGGTACTGCTTGATAGCATTTACAAACATCTCATGTGTTCGGAACACAGGACCGGCTCCCTGAAGGACAGACAGCAACAGCTGCAGGGAAACCACCTTGGAGCGCAGCTCATGAGACCTGAGAAAGGGAACAAAACCAGCGCTACTGAAAACAACAAGTCAAAGGTTTTTAGTTTAATGAGTTTATTGTACTCTAGGGAGGAGCCATTTTGGTATTTAAAAAGAAGAAAAAAAGGGGCAAATTTCCTGAAACATGGAACACAAGCAACCTTGAGATTTACTAACAATAGGAACTTAGGCAAGCCACCATTTATTGGTAAACTATTGGCCTCATAATATTCATATGTATGTAAAAATAACTGTAATTAAAGCCACATGACAGTTTTTAACTTTTTTAACCACATTTAAACCACTGGTAGCACTTGCCATTTTCCTCTCCCCACTGATGTAACAGCTCAGCTGTTTTTTCTGCTTTCCAGGTAGTTACAGACAAGTCACAGAGTATAAGGGGATTTACTAATGATTTCTTTCTGAAATTTTCAAAGTCTACATGTCATTCTGTGTTTCATTAGTTAAGAGCTGATTTTCAGTCCAGTTTTACACTCTACAAAACACTTTACAAAATATATACACTTCAACTGGTGATGCTACAGAAGAACCACTTTTGACACCATCAAGAATCATGTTTGTAACTGAGAAGTGTGAGTGTAAAGAATCCTAATCCTTTTGAATCCTGTTATTATTAAATTGCAGAAACCAGTAGGAATTATTCTGTAAGTCAAGCATATTTTGTTCCACATGGTTTTAAAAGTGTATAAACAAATGAAGCTAGCATTCTAGATAACAATGAATTCACAGTGATTTAATAACAAATATCTTCATAGTCTTCATAGCTAATCCTTACAGCCCCTTCTAAAATCCTAAAAATCAAATAAACAACTCAAATCTTCCTGAAAAACTCAGTTTTTTTTCTTTCTGAGTTTTCTTTGTTGAGAGTGCTAGACTGTGGCTATAAGCACCTATGGTTGAGAAAGCAGGAATGTAAATGTCTCACTTGGGGTCTGGTGGGCCATCAGCCAGGGGTTTCATAGACAGTTTGCAGAGGGAGCGAAACACCAGGAAGGCATCTTTCTGCAGGATGTGGGAGAAGCGGGCAGCTGTCTGAGTGTTCTGCATCGCCTCCGCATCCTGCACACAGTTGGAGACCACAAACATGCCTAATTATGTGTCTGATTTCTTCAGAGGCCCCACAATATCAATGTAAGTGCTCTAAATTCTCTTCAAAGTCTTTACGTAAGGTATGTCACATCCACATTTAGTCATATTTAGGCTTTGTAAGTAAGGCAGAAATTCCCATAAGCTACTGGTAGCTTAGATTTAATTGGAATCTAATATGTTATACCACATGCTATAACTGCTTTTTATTCTAACAACAGATTAGAATATAAAAAAATAAAACCTTAACATAATTCTTTGATGAAGCAACGCAATGTGTCCTTCAGTTATTATACTGAAGGAATGAGGAATTAAAGGCCCACTTTGTAAAAAACAAGCAAGATAGAGAGAAAATGTCACCTTGGCTAATCAGAGAACTAAAGCTTTAACAAAAGCTAATCAATTAGCAAACATTTCTTACTGTAACGCACATCAGCAATGACGGCAAGTCACCCTGCTCTCAATTTCAGACAGTATGAGAACAGAGTGCAGAGTGGACAGAAAGAATAACAATAACTGATTCTGACTTTTTTTTTTTTTTTTTTTTTTTTTAACCATAATACATACCATAATATCTGTGGAGGACACCGAAGCTCTGTCATCCACAACACCATTCATGTGTTGAGTGTCTGCCCTGACAACAGAGGGTGTTACTTTGCACTCTGAGTCGGAATGTTGATCCAGACCTATCAAACAGAAAACAGTAAAGCTAAAGACTGGATTTTCACTTTTACCAAGGATTCCATATTCTTATTCATCAGGAAAAAAGTGTATAAGAGCATGGGAGAGTTTAAATCAATTTTCAATGTGTAAAAATGACTGCCCCTAACCTCCCTCCACAGAGCTTTCTCCCAAGCCACTGTCTGGTTCTGCCTCCTCATGAGCCTCTGAGGCTTGCTCTGACTCAGCTTCCAGCTGGCTCTCCTCCCCATCAGGTTCCTTTTCATCTGGCGGCTTGGGAACAGGGGGACCGGATTCTGGACCTTTGAACATAGAGCACTGCCAATATCAGGACAATTTTGACACACTCACAATACAAAAATACAAGGGAAAAGGGGGTGTGACAATCTCCCAGAACAACAATATTATACAATTCTGTCATTTCAAAAAGCTATTACAAAAAGACAGTCGACTGTGTTTACTATTTCAACAGATATTGTGATTATATGAAACATATAACCTAATGCAAATGTATTTAATGGTAGCAAACGTAATTGTATTATTATTATTACTGTGACATATCATTTACATAATATATATGTACTCATTATGAAACAACAATGTATACACAGACACACTTTACAAGTTAATTCGATAATAAACGTCTTTCAGCACATGTGTTCAGATAAGAAAAAGGATAAGAACAATAAGGCTTCTTAGGTACCTGGCTGTGAGCTTTCCATTACATGCTGTTCTTGTGTTGGAACGCCTTCTTCTGTCTCCGGCTCCTCTGGCTGTCTGTCAATTGAAGAGTTGTCCTGAGGTATAGGGGATGTGGACGAGGGTTCTGTGGGGCTGGAAGAGGACAAGGGTGGACCATTCTGCTCTGACTGATCACGTCCAAGTTGTGGGGATCCGGATACTCTGCCTGGGGTAGGGGAAGGGTTTTGTGGAACAGGGGACTGGTTTCGGGGAACTGGGACAGTATTCGGGAGCTGCAGACGCTGCCTCTCCTTTTCTGCTTCCTGAGCCTCCAGAGCCTACAGTAACACAATCATGATCAACATGTCTTCAGACACTTTACTGGGAACACTTAAACTGTAAAACCAAACACATAAAAAGCTCAACCAAATAGCATCCACCTCCCAGCTTATACTGACCGCCTGGTTCTCCATGCGTGTAAAGATGACATTCAGCATCTGAGTTAGGGTGGCCTTGGCTGTGGTCTGGTTGATCAGGTTGCGACTGGCCAGGTAAATGTTGTAGCAGGTGCGCACAGTGAGCAGAATTGTGCCCTCGTGGATTTCTATGTGAGGAGAGGTCACTGCCGTCAGAAGAGCCTGTGAAAGCAAGCAAGCAAGCACAGTCATTATGAAACCGAAAACTTTAAAAAGACACAGATGTTGGCCTCAGGAAGCCTTTTTTCTACACTGATTTAATAAAGTAGGAAAGTATTACTCCTGCAAGAACCTCAATTTCTGGTCCATGCATGCAATTCCTGCACATTATTTCATGCTGAAAATGGCCCGTTCTACCACATGGTGGCAATGGTGTTTTGTAAGATTTAGATCCAGTGACTGGGAAGGCAACTGAAGAAAGCTGAACTCATGGTCATGTTCGTGACAGTAGAAGATGGGTAAATTGTGACCATGAATTCAATTTACATGATCAGCAACAATCCTCAAATAGGCAGCGACATTCAAGCAATGATTAACTGGTAGTTATGGACCCAAAGTTAGCCAAGAAATATTCCCACACCATTACACCAACTTTACCATACTGACCATTAAAACTGGACAGCGACATATTCAGACCTCATTATGCATGTGCCTTAGCAGAAACCGAGATTCATCAGAACAGGCTGCGTATTTCTACTTTTTAAATTGTCCAGTTTTGGTGAGTGTCTGTGCTTACTGCAGCCTCAGCTTTCTGTTCCTGGCTGACAGAAGTAGAACCTGGCGTGGTCTTTTGCTATTGTAGCCACCGTGTCGTGGTTTAACAGGTGTGCATTCTGCTCACAACAACTGTACAGCTACTGTAGTCTTTATGTCAGCTCCAACCATGACCTCTCTCACCAACAAGGTGTTTTGAGTTTGCAGAAATGCTGCTGACTGGATGTTTTTCTTCATTACACCATTCTGAATAAACTCTAGAGGCTGATATGCTAAATATCCCAGGAGTTATAAAAATAATGTAAACCACAGTGATCACATTTGTCCCCATTCTGATGGCTGAATTGCACATTACCAGAAGCTGCTGGCCTATACTGCTGTCACACAACGGGGTGACTAGATAATTGCAAGAATAAGTAGGTGTTCAGGTGTTCCTACTGTTTGGCGACTGTATTTTACCCCATTAGTCGGAGTCAGCTGAAAAGCAAAATGACTTTTTGCAACAGTTTTGAGGACTGTACACATTATCAAGCCAGTTCATAAAAAATTAAAAAATATCATTAAAGCTTCTCAATGATATTGATTCCTGTTAATTAGCTGATATGAGTTGAAACCTCAGAAACTCTAGTCTCGACTCCCACCCACTCCCTTGACTCCATTCTAATTTTCTGTTCACTTTGTAAATATCACTGACTACATTTACTGGTACATCCTCTTGTGTCGGGCAAGCAATAAAAAATGGTGATATATAACTGGGAGTTGTCTCACCTTGATAATCTGTAGCTGCACACCCTCATCTGTCTGTGGGCCCTGAAAGCAGTTGCAGATTGTCTCCACCAGTCTGTCTATCAGCCGTTTCCCTGGCGCACCGCTGTCCGGTGCATTCCCCGTGATGTGGCCATAAGCAATAAGTTTCTGGGAGTGAACAGGAAGATCGAGTTTATGACTCTTGTGGTTACAAATACTGTACAAAACTAGCCATTGCATAAGGGCAAAGTTACAAACCTAATAAGTAATGTAAATTAGTCTGTTATTTAAGACTTTATAAGAATTACTAAACTAGGTGAGAAAACACAAGATACCTGTAAGCAGTCCAGAGAGGTGCTGACAATACGTGGACACTTCGACTGACATGCCAGTTCAAAGGGAAGGACATACTTGTCGGCTTCAATGTAATTGGCTTTTGGTGGGACTACAGTGCCATCCCTAGAATATGCAGATATTTGTTTTTAAAATAAATAAACAAATAAACAAACAAACAAAAAACACAACATCTGGTAAAAGTTTAACACTGATACTGTAACTAAAACACCCAGACAGCTTGTGATGGATAACTGTTCACTTGCTAAGTAAAGAGCTTGCTTATTAATTTTCAATTTGAGTGAGCTGCAGCTGTACAGTCTGTCCCCAGGCCAGCACCCAAAGCTAGTGCCTATTCAGCTTTAGATCTGTGCATTAAGACGGCATTATCTGCTGCAGAACACATTTCAAAGAGACAGCTGTTTTAATAAAGGATAGCAGAAAAATCATTTGAAGTAAGGCTGAACTTACTTCTGCTTTTCCAGCTCAAGTTTGATCTCCTCTAAAAACAGGGGGAAAAAAAGACAAATTAGAAATGAATGAGACTCTCATCCTGTACTGCACCTGTTCAGATTTGTTCTTCAGGAGACCCTGCCCCACTAGCGAACACGTAGCAAGTCCTGTTACAGACATTTATTTAGTCACATTACTTTCTGAAATACTTTAGATACAATCTTGACTGAAATGCCTTAAACAACACTCCAAAAGGTTTCTTTTGACTCAATACTTTAAAGATTGTGAAAACAACAATAAACTGAATATGTAACGAAAAACAATAAACCAATAGGTCCATTTCCGTTGTGTTTTTTGCCTTAAGATTCGGATTTGATCACCACTTTTGAAAACTAGTTATTAATGCAATGCATATTAATTAGATGTATTCTTATTCTACAGGTTTTTCTATTATTTTAGAATTATCTAAAGCTAGGGCTCTGAGCGGCTTAGCGGTCTAACACGCCACCACTAGGGCCGGGGAGTTGCAGGTTAGAATCCCGAGCCATGCCGCCTTGCCATCAGAGGCCAGAGTCTGAGAGAGCACAATTGCCCGTTCTTTCTCCCCTCATAACTATTTAGCAGTGTTGGCCGACACAAGCCTCACCGGTGTTGGCTGATGCTGTGGACCCTGTGGACCCAACACTTTTTCTTTCGAGCATGTCTGCTGCCCAGCAATGTTTGAGGTGGTGGCTGGCTTTGCATGTATTGGACTTCTAGTGTCGGGAGCATTGCTAGTGCTGAAGAAAGTTACGAATGGATGGGCTAACTTGCAGGACCACATTTTCTTTCTCTCTCTCTCTCTCCCCCCTCTCTCCGTTTAATACTAATTATATAAGGTAATCAGCAACCAATTAGGATCAATTATATTGAAAACACTGATTCCAAATGTCTGAATAACGCTCATTATTTTTTAAATAGTAGCAGGTAACTGTGTTTGGATTTACATTAACACTTCTACAACAGAAACCAAAAAGAGGTACATGAAGTAAATAGTAGTCAAGTAAGAAAATACTGATGTCTCGGAATATTATGATATTCAGTGGTTCATTTTGTGCTGTTTAAACCCCGACTGCTAGATAGAAGTGTTGTACTTGTCTTACGATCCCACCATTCAGATTTTACAGATAAGATGGCCTGCTTTCTATATTTTTACAGTTTAAAATTTGAGTTTAAAAATGATAATAAAAAAAATTAAAATTGCTTTCTGTATCGTAATATAATTGAATCGTAACCCCTGTATCGGCAATTTACAGCCCTACTAAAAACAGTACAGAGTAAAGTAAAGAACAAGATGACTGTCTTCCACCAAAGTAAAGAAAAAAGATGTAATTTTCTGTATAGGGAAGTTGTCTGATTCACATGAAACAGGAAAAAATACACAAGACATAAAAACCGAGTTCAATTTTAGTTTGTAGTTGTTTTCTTCAGCTGGTTTTAGAAGCACTACAGAAAAGTATCTGAAGTGAGTCTCCCTGTTAACTGAAGGCAGACGTACAGACTTTCTCTGAGATTGAATTCCAGCTGATTCATCCTCAATTCTTTATATTTGGACTCTGCAGTACACGAGCACTGAAGGTCTCTGAGCTTATAATTGAGAGCACAGTTCCAGTCTTGGAAGAGTCACCGTACAGCAGGAATTTGTTCCTTCGCTGCTCACACACACACACACACACACACACACACACCTTAATCAATTCATTAAGACCTTTATAATCTCAACACTAACAGGAGCTTTGGCCAAAAGTTAAAGTTGCGCACCCCAGGTTTTTACTTCTTTATCATTATCAGATGGTCATCGACATGCAACAGGATGCTTACGCAAGATCACATTTCATAAGAATATACAACGTTGAAAAAGAGTATCGAGACACAACTCATTGATTAATATAACAAAAAAAAGCATGTTTGCGAAGAGAATTTCAAATTCAACAACTAAAAACATCTTCATTTTCATCCCTGCCACCTCCCATCTCCTCAACGCAGTTTCACTAAATCATTACAATGCCTTACAATGACTATGAGACACACAGTTCAAAGTGGCAGTTGCTCTTACTGCCAACACCAATCACTGATTAAACCAAAGTTCAACATTATTTCAGACTTTCGCAGCTGAAACATCTGCTACAGCTGACTGTAGTACACATTATAATAAAGCTGGTCAGGCCCTCTAGATCAGATTTTTTATCTTGGAAGACAAGAAGTAATGTAATCTCATTGTAGAACATTCCTATACACTATTAACATCCTTGAAATGTACACAACTTATTAAGTTACAAATTGTGTAAGAATATAAGGTGTGGGCAGACTTGGGCCACCTTTGGGTAGCCCTATTCTGCACGACATTCAGGCCCAATGACCAATGTGCCATGGTGCAGATTTAGAACTCTGACAGCACAGACAAACGCTTATTAATTTCCATAGCGATAATTAATTCAACAGGCTGAATTTGTAACAGGAAGTCTGAAACTGGGATTAACTGATTTAATTATTTGAATAGATATGAAACTGTTTTTGTTTGGGTGAATTTTTTAGCCTTTAAAAATGTACATGCATAAAATATACAACATAAAAAAACTAAGTAGTACATAAACAAGGTGCTTTCAGAGACGGCCATCGTCTTCTGAAGTTATGAGGCAGTTATCATGGCAGCCTAATTTGAATGAACACAGATATTTCTCCAGCTCTGAAGTAGTCAGCTAAATCATGGAGGAACTTTCTCACTTTCCTAGAATAGCCGATTTAATATTCCGCCATGTCCGTGGGCCACAGTTCATATTTGTAGCCTCGTTCTGAATGCAACAGGACATGGCAAAACTATCCACACATAGGTGGACTGTATGCATAAGCTAAGACTAATGCTGTGAATCCGGGAGTCTGCTATGCAAACATCTGCTGAGGCAATTCACCCAACCCCATGCCACAGTGAGCAGACATGGAGAGGAGGAGTGTCAGAGGAGCCTCGGAACCAGCAGGGGTCAGGTAATTCAGGTGATCAGGGTTCGGGAGGGACGTGAAACGGAACCTTGTCTAGCAAAACAAATGAACCACAGAAAAGGCCGGACCCTTTGCGGGGGGGTTTCTGAACTTTGGCTTTGTTTCCCTAAAGTGGAGGAAGTTGCAGAACAATAATTAGAGAGCTTGGAAAATGCACAAGGAAATACGATCCTCCCGCCTCTGCGGGTATTCGTTAAGTCCTTGAATAAATAATGCTGTTTTCTGAGGGGAAAGTGTCTAGAGGGCTTTTCAAGCTACCTAGTAACATCTAGAGCTACAAAGCCCAGAGCAAAAACTCAAGGAAGCTCCATAAGTTACTGAGCAAAATCGTCCTGACAGCCACATCGGCCACGGCTTATGATCGTGTAAAGCATTCAAGCAACATCTCAGGTGTCTATATAAAGTGTTTCTGATGATGGTTCTTGTGAGGAGAGGTCAAGGGGGTGTAGTTTCATCTGATTAGGCGTTCAATAACCAAATCAATTAACGACAGCACACACACACACACACACACACAAGGCCTGTCACCAAGTAAACTAACGTGAAAACGACTGGAGCCCAAAACCAGGAGTTTGGAAACACATAAGGATTAAGTTTGAGACTGTCCACAGTTGGGCAACTCGTAGATGCGGCAGGCAAATCGCCCAAATGACCAACGTTAGCTGGCAACACTAGCGAGCTACTAGCTAGCTAGCTAGTGTACAGTACGTATTCTCACATGATTGGTCAGAAAGCTGAGCCACTTCTACATTCAGATTAACGTCCAACTCGGCGATATTTCGAGCGTATGCCATCAAAAACACGGTTATGTCAGGAAACCATGACTGACAGCACGCTGAAGTTCACTTGTACCAACAAAACGTCCAAATTAACCTCTCCAGTTTGACGTTAGCTTGCTGGCTAATGCGGCTATCAGAGCAGCAAGCTGTTCCACTGCGTCGCGAGCGGAGTTAGCTTTGAGCTAGCTAACTAAACAACCCCGCTGAAAGAAGGAGAAGGAGAGCGCGCTAACGACTGTCCGAGCCTCCTGAAACTGAACGACTGGGAGCGGGGTAGATAAAGCGCAGAAGCCGTGCTCACCCAGCGCCACCTGACAAGCCTTGCGCAGCTGGCTGTGCTGACTGCGCTTCAGCTCCTTGTCCGACAGGATCCTCTCCAGAGCCCGAGACAGAAACATGCTCTTGGTTTTGTTGCTCTCCGTCTTTGAATGCTGTCGGTGTGACTCGGGGAGTTGCTGCTCTTTCATGTCTCGCTCCTCCAAGCGTTACCCGTTCAGGCCGTCATCGTCGGCCCGGCCCAGGCCCTGCTTTTTCCGTTTGCAGGTGTGTTAAAAGCCGAACGCTCTCCGTGCAGTCGGGCCCGATGGACGCCGCTCAGTTCAGCGATCAGTCGCCCATGTTAGTGACGCGTGGCGTCACGTGACCGTCGTGTGTGTTGAACTGACGTGTGAAGAACTTTGGATTTGGCGGCCCTGACAGAGAAAAGCCCACCGACACGAGGCTGTAAAATTTTACATATAAAAAAATATATACAGCTTCTATATAGCTGATAGTTTCTATCTATAGTGGAACATTTGTATTTAGGATTTTTTGAGGGGGGTTTTATTCGAGTATTATTGAAGTCGAATACTTTTATTCCAACAAACGTATTTCTAAAATGAGAAAATGCATATTTGTATTATCTATTATTTGCTCCTTTTTATTATGCAAGTTATTCTTTTTATTAAAATATTTAATTCAACAATTAATATCGGTGTAAAATAAAGTCGACCCCATTAAACGGACAATTGTTTTTTTTACATGATTGTTAAATTAAAAAATAGCCGTGATGTACTTTTCTTTCACTTAAATATTTTTAGATCATGTTTATATTACGAAAAAAATATTTCCCTTATTTAAAATGATTACTTTTCAATTTTTGACATTTAAATATTTTGTACTTTTGACTTTTTTTAATAACTACTAATACTATCTATGCTATGTAGATTACTTATTAAATGCATCTCCATCAGACCCCTTCAGTCAGTTTAGAGTTTAGTGTTCCGTCAGCGAGAGAACCGTTTGCAAACTAGATGTTTACTTCACCTTGAGTTCACATCTCTCTCCATGCTTGCTCTCCCATGCCAACTCTCTATTTCTTTCTTTTGCACTTTCTGTAGTCTGCACTGTATTGTTTTGGTCCATGTTGCACCATGGAGGAACATCATACACAGATGGAAAGATAAAAGGCTCTTCACCTGACTTACACACATACATTACACACAGTAAGGCTACATCTTCAACCTCAGTCTTTGTTTAGCACACTGTACCATGTATAGTGTCTCCAGTGCAGGTTAGAAAACTGTAAACTGAGCACACAGACCCAGCCTGACAGGGAGCATTATGGGAGACAAAGGTAATCTATGAGATAAACACCTGTGACATTGTGATTACCCAACAGCTGTTACGTCATCCGAACACTAGGGGGCAGTATTACATTAGAATCTCTCTCTGCTACACATTAAATACACTGACTGGCCTCCATCTTTTTCCAGAAAGAAATTTCAACCATAAATGTGGAGACTTTGAATCTAAAGTCATATAAAATGTGTTGGAGTTTCTGAAGAGCAGTGTGTTTAGTTTACACAGCTCCTCTGATTAGGAGGAGTGCCAGGTTGCTTGTAATCTCTACATCATGGATTCATTTGTCATTCACTTTTGTAGACGTCCTCAGGTTTATACAGAAAACACTAATGAAATACAACAACTGGTTTTCCTACACATTAGTTTATTTCATCCAGCTTGTAGACTATGTATACATGTGCACCTAGGTCTTAATATAGTATTTATCCTTTTAAAACAGTTTCATTAAATGCGATACAAATTTACATCATATAGTATTGATAAGAAAATACTGATAATTTCAGTACAAATCTATACCTTAGGATTTATCTAGCAAGCAAAAACAAATCATTGCTCATTATCAAAAAAAAAATAATAATAATTGGAGTTGACACAAACATGGTTTAAAAGCCCATTAGTATGGTGGTCTCACAAACAGGTCTCCTCCAGGAAATGAAATGAAATTCACAGTATGAAAAACAGCATGTTATAATCTTCATTTTATACTCCCCCACATCTGAGCAAAACCTCTCGCTAAAATCAAGTGGATTCAAACCTCAGTTTGAAGAGAATGATCCACAAAACAAAAACAATCATGAGATGTGTTTAAGCTTAGCAAAAAAGAGAGAGATGAAAGAAAAAAATAATAAACAGTAAAAATACATATTGCGTCGATTAGAAAATAAATACATTTACTGTGGTTACAATCCCCAAGTTGGTGTGTAGTGGTTAGCATAAAAATAAATTAACAATGCTTTTCTAAAACTCCATTCATAAGGTCACTCGTGCTTTTACAAAGAACAGTTTGGAATAAGAGCATTAGATCCCAACCCCCGTCGTACTACAACGTCGTTATGTACCAGTAAAAGCGAGTCGTTGTAATGCGAGTTTGTTAAAGTGTCTGTGTAAAAAGGGAAGGAAGTGTAGGAAGGTATAGGCTCTGGTCACAGTCATCCAGTGTTTGTGATTCTCATCAGGTATTTCTGCAGGCATGCCTGCAGATAGACGAGAACTCGAGAGAAGTGGAGAGGGAAGGGTTCGAGCTACCTTTGTTACAGTATGGATGGAGGTCCACTGGACAAGAGCACTGGACAAAAGCAATTCAGTCACATTCAAGCTGTACCGCTTCATTACGTCCATTAGTGTAAAATTTAGTGTGGGTTGTATTGCCTTGGCTTCTACGACTGCCATCCATACAGCTTTAATGCAAGTGTTTAAGCAAGAGCAGCAATTGTAGCACAAATGTAGTGTAAATGGTCGTCATAACATGAAGGAATGCATTGGAGTAGTAAGGCCTTTCCCTTGTTTATGCTGAGGCTGACCTGGTACTATGCTGTAGGCCCATGTGTTTATTGATAGCAAGTATTATACTGTCTCGGAAGGCATCCGAGGAGAGAGACTCAGTCATTATTATCCACCCAGAGGTAGGTAGACTCCACCATGCGCTATGAAGCACAGTATTGGAAAGGTCTGCGGGTCAGACATGAAGTGTTTTGGTATGGGAAGTGAGAGAAGGTGCGTTTGCTGAGCGTATCTTTTTTAGATAAGGCTAATGCAGCTGGCCTGCAACGTGCCTACTGCACATGGGCCTACATATCGCTGCCCGTGGTCGCATCTACACCGCTTCAGTTACACAACTGCTGGAAGGCCCGACGGTGATCCGCTGCAGGTCAGAGTTCAGTTCAGACCCATGGACACGTCCCAGCACCTCACCTCTATAATATATACATAAAAAAGTATCTGCATTGTTGTAGGAGGGGTAGCAGCACTCATCATACAGGAGAGTCTTTCCACTTCAGAGTGCACAGGAACATAGTGGTGGGATACGTTCGGAATCAAGTCAAGAAGGTAGATAGATGAAATGCATCAGGTTATGGGGTCGTACACATAATTAAAGAAAAGATAAATCTGATGCCACAGTTCAGCATGACAGCCCTTATTATAAGGATTTTTTTAAATTAACCCCAGATTCTTCAGGTTCTTGGCAATGATGGTAAGCATTAGCACAAGGACCTGATTCTAATTCGTGCAGCACACTACAATGTACCTCCCAATCAATCCCTATATGAAAGATCACATCCTCATATACGCAGGATCCTATTTAGCATATGTTTGATAATTAAAAAAAAAAAAAAAAAAAAAAGATTATTCTCTTAAGAAATACAAAAAAAAAGTACATCAGAATGCAAATGACAGTTGAATTACCATTAGCATTAACATTATGAAATAATCCCACTCCTCTCTTAGTTTAACAGTATAATGCCAGAGGCCTGGCCTTCAGCAGTTACTATGGTAACGGCGAAGAGCGGAAGTCACTGTAATTTGTTCTTGCTTCGGACACCGGAGTCACGTGACTCCAGACAGAGCATTCGTCTGGGCGAAAGCGGATTGTCATCAGTGATAGCGTGCCCCGGAGAACAGCTTTCCTCCGTTGCTCCACAAGCAGGAAGAACCTGCAGACGTGCAATCGATCAATCATTCGTACATCATCATTCATTCAGTATCATTCATACTGGTCAAGTCAAGTCCATTATTACTCATTATTGGGTCCCCGAATAAGGAGGGAAGCGTACAGATGCTGCCCTGTGGTTGAAGAAGTGCTGTATGATGCGGTTGCTGGAGGCCTTTTCTAAAGAACACCTGTTTTAGGCTTTGCAAATCACTTAAGAATAAAGACAGGCATTGTTAGTCCTATGGCACAAAAGACTGTGTTGGCGTGTTTTTGTTTTTTTGTTGTTTTTTTTGCCTGGGGTGTTTAAATGTATTGTGCTTGTGGATGACTACTATGGGAGAGTATCACTGGGAGTCTAACTATATACCGGATATACAGTATACACAGTCTGTACGCACACCTGTTGTGTGCACATGCTGCATCCCATGCCGCCCAGGTCTTGCTCGTTGCATGTCTCTACAGTGTGATTACTGTGCCGTCCTCTTCCAGGTTCCTCCTCTCTAGGCCCCTGTCAGAGGTGCTTAGCGAGCCCACGCTGGCGCTGGTCGCCATGGCACCGTTGGAAGGCCGGAGGTTAAGGTGGGGCTCGTACCTGGGCAGGCTCGGCATGCTATAGCTGGCCGTGGCCCCCCCTGCTGACAGCGGTGCGAGCTGTGCGTCACCCCCAGCCTCAATCACCAAGTCCTCCTCCTCATCGTCGTCGCTCTCTACCTCCTCCGGCCGGAAGTTCTGGATAATGTGTGATGGAGTCATCGCCACAGCACCCGGCGTGGAGTAGCTGTAATAACTGGCGCCGCTGTCAGACGATCGCCCCGAGCTGCCTGATGCAGCCCCGCCCCCACTGTTGCTGTTCCGCACCACGTTGTTGCGCTGGTTGGCTGGCTTTACGGTAATGATGAGGTTGTGGCTGTTGGCGATCATCATGTCCGTAACCTGGTCCAGGGATTTGCCGGCCACCTCTATGCCGTTGACCTCCAGCACCTCGTCGTTGACCGCCAGCAGACCCGTGCTCTCAGCTAGGCCTCCTGGCACTAAGCGGGAGATGAAGATGCCCGGGACCTTCTCCAGGCCCTGGGGAGTGACGCGTACGCTGGAGCCGTCACGGATGTAGAATCCCAAAGGTTTCTCCTGCCCGTGCTTGTAGAGGCGCACTCGCCGGTGCGTCTCAGGAAGGATGTCTACGTCAATAATGGACGAGACAGGCCGGAAGTCTTTCGGCAAGCTGATGATGACAGGAGGCTTCTTCCTGTTGGCGTCAGGTCGCAGGAGAACTGCCGCCAGCGCCGCTGGAGTCTTCTTGCGGGTCAAGGAGTCAGTGCCAAATGCGGAGTAGTCCGCCTCCTCTGCAATAACAGAACAGATAAAAGGAGAGCAAGCTTTAATAATGTGTTATTAGGGCAACAATCATTAGGAAACACTGACAATGAATGAACTGTTGACAATGGTAGTTGCAGATGAAAATGAATGATGGCAGAGCCAAATCAAACGCAGAGCAACAGTTCACAGTAAAATATATAAGGCCAATTAAATTTTTTATTTGACAATTATTGATTTCTTTACTGACCAATGGCTGACTTTTTTGGGTTACCCTCCAAGCCCCGCCCTCCAACAACAACAAAAAATGACCAATCAGCTTGCTGGTTATAAGTAGGAGGGAGGTTGACAATATTGACAAAATACTTTCATTTTACATTTGTTTAAATTTTTCCCTTTTTGCTGAACAGACAAATTAGGGGGAAAATAATTACTGGATAACTGATTTACTTCATGAATTGAACTATATGAATTACCTTTTATATTAACAGGAAAGTTCATTAAAAAGTCAATTTTTCAATAAAGGTATTCAGCTTCATAGTAATAATACTTGGACACCTACTTTTAAATCACAAATAGAAAGTGGATGGGGCTTAAACTTTAGATAAATGAGGTGCTGAAAGTGTGTATTGACTGAAATAAACATGTTCACAGAAAGCAAATCAGACAGCCTACATTCTGCAAGAAGCATGCTTTGCATTGTCCCACTGATGCTAATAATAGCGATAAATTAGGTACGGAAAGGTATTGAATGACATGGAGTTTTAATCTATGTAATAGATTAATCTGTATAATCTGCAGTATTAAAAGCAACCCTGCCAGTCCCGTAAAGGTATTGAATTCCGATGTCCAGCTATGCTGGTTGCGTGTTAAAACTCCTCAATTATTTCCTGACTACATTCCTTTCTACTTAAAGACCCATTCTCACAGCTTTGTTGCAAGGGGAAACCTAAAAGGGATCCCAAGGCAAAAACTCCCTGCCTCGTTAGTTTCGCCTCTGATCTGAAGGGTAATCTGCTGTAAACCCAGGCCAGGAGTTTTGCCTGCCTGCTTTCCTCCTTCCCTCCCTTCAATGGGTCTCCCTCTTTCCTACTCTTTCTCTCTGTCAGCAGCCATTCGCAAATTCCTCAGAGGCTTATTCACAGGGCTGTGCTGCATGGACTTTCACCTGTGAGAAAATCAAACTTGGGATTAAAGGACTATGGGAGGTGGCTGAGGAGTGAGAGAAAGAGAAAGAAAGACTGAGGCAAAGATACTGAAGGAACTACATCAGCAGCAACACCAGTGGGGGAAATCAAATACATAGAAGATGACAACTGAAGATATGGTAATGTGTAGATGGAAAATGTAATAAGAGAACATAAGATAACTGTATGAGAACGTGCATCGTCACCATTGTCCCACAGGAAGGCTAATGATTAACCTCAGCTTCTAATCATTAACTTCTTAAACATTAGCGCACATGTTGTGAGAGTAATTCTACAGCTTCCTGCCCCACTCTCTGGTCAAAAGCCAGACTGCGTACCTCCAGCGAGGAAAACAACATCTGAGACAGATCTGACAGTAATGGTATTCTTAGATGACAAACCACAAAGTTTAAGATAAACAAACAAGCACCTCCCATGTGATTCAGCAAAGTAATGGATCATTTTCATATATGAACTTTAAGAAAGTCAAGGGTAAATATTCCTTGGAGCTTTTTTTTTTTTGTTATTTTTGCCTCAATGTAGTCTTTTCCAACTCCCACCCACTAGCTTCGACTCTCACTATCACACAAAGCTACCAGCACTCAGAAGGTCAAAGCTAGCATGGGCCTTCTCTGAGTTACATGAAGCACCAATGCATTTATTTATTAAACAGCTGGCTGTTAACATCAGATAACTGTCACAAGTAATGGCTAGTATAAACCTGTATGATACGGATGTTAAACCGCTTCCACACATTGCTCAACATGGGGCACAAAACAAATTTCAACAGTTTTGAACTGACACTTCAAATGGCTAATATTAGTCCACCACCTCAGTCCACATGCTTCTTTCACTTTTTGTGACTGTTCTGTAGCCCTCAGCTTGTCCAGAAATGCATGTGTAAATCATGTACTTTAGGGGACAAAGGAGAGATGCAGACCAAATCTTGCATAATGCTGTTTTCAACCAAATACACTCCCAGATACCCACTCTTCGTAATCAGAATTGATCACTTATCATATCAGCACAGTGGTATCTAGCAGCTTTATCAAACATCACATTTCATCATTCCATTAAATGCAGCACTTGTATTCAGGATGACAACATGGTCTGATCTAAGAATAGCTGAAATGGGTTTAGAAAGTGAAAAGGTAACTTCAGTCCAATGCAAGAACCCAAATATAGCCCAAATACACACACACACACACACATGCCCCCCACACACCCCCACATACAAAGGACTGATTGTTCTCCAAGTTTAACAGTCTCTATTTCAATTCCCATGAGATGAAAGGAAACTACCTGGATGTGTACTCTGTATTTTAACCTGAATTCATGCCCAAACTCTCATTTTCCAAAATCTACTTCATGATACCTGCAGGCAGAACAGTTTTCTCACTCACTCTCCCTCATTAAGACCTCAATAATTCATTCTTGCACACACTGGAGCATACGCATGAAGGCTGTGTAAGCATCCTCGCTGGAACATGCGCGTACATGCAGATCTGTGGTATTTGTAGCCTGCGCAGCCAAGCATGCTAACCCATCTCTTATCTCTTCATCTCCTACACTGCTCTTCTCGTACTCCATCCTCCCATCTCCTATACTGTAACAGAACAATGGGGTTACAGTTGATGCTGAAGGACAGAACTGAAGGCCTTGAGGATCACTCAAACAAGCTCTAAACAAACAAGTGTGTGTGCGTGTGTGTGTGCATATGGAGTAACATTTCTTTGGAGTCTTTAATGTCTTGGATATACAGTTCTGTAAAACTGATACACAACACTGTTTTAAAGCAGCATTATGTGAGCAAGTATTTTTTGCTTCTAGGCACCCCACTACAGTCTTGTGTGACTGGCCCAGTCACAGTCTTGTGTGATTGCACAGTGGTGTTGTAAAGATGGCGGTCAATTAAAACAGTCTTGTAAATCTGCATGCGCACTACCTTGGTCACCGTTCTTTTCATAAAACACCCCCAGGATAATTCTCATTATCACCCCACGTCAGAAAAGGTTGTGTTAAAAAAAAAACACAAAGCAGTAGACACCCTCAACAATACAATAATTAACAACCCCCTACTGATTGACTTGCATGATGGGTCAAGAGGGACATACACGCACTGGTTTAAAGCAGCATCATGGGAGCAATAATATTTCTTGCTTTTGCCCCCCCTACAGTCAGACAGCAGAACAGTCAGGAATTTGTGCTTTAAGATGCCTCTTAAGAAGGACACACTTTACACATGCAGTGAGTTCCAGCAATTTTAAAGCAAGCTAAGCCCAGAGTGGCAATGATAGAAGTGCTCTTCTCCCTTGTACAAATGAGTGGAGAATTACAAATGATATTGAAGTTATTTTATGCTTTATAATCTTGCTTAAATCTTAAATGAAAATCTTGCTTAAACGAAAGTCCTTCACACGCACACATCTCATTTACAATAACAGCTCTTTACAAGAGCAAACCATTCATTCCATAGAGCAGTGCTTACCAATACTGTTCATGGTGCTCCACAATACAACACATGGTAGACACATGGTTTTCCTTACATAATGAACCTGATTTAACATTTTAGCTTATAAGTAGAACTTGGACCCAGTTTACAATTGATCACTTCATGTGTCTTGAGTATCAGGACTTTATGCCACATAAAAATGAGAGTGTAAACATACCCAAGACGCAATTAAATCAGATCTAGACCAAATCTGATCACTCAAACCACTTCAGTAGGTGGTCTGAGACACATTTCAGCCACGTGTTAAAGCAGTGTAAACACATCTGTCTCTCCAAGACACATTCGACAACCAAAAGACGTTTTTGACTACCAAGTGTAAATGCATGTGGTTAAAACCTCATCAGCATACAATCCAGATACTAGTCACATTAAGAGATCAGGTGTAAATAGAAGTGCTATGGGTCCTCAGCAGCAGGACTGGTTAAGGATACTCATAAATATGCTAACATGACAACACAGGATGCCACACTGCTCAAGGGATGGGGTGTGTTGAAGGCAGAGGAAATTCAGGCGATGTTAAGCTGACCACATTCACCAGATTTAACATTTTAGACATCAGAGCTGATTTGTTTTGTGCCCCTGTGTAGTAACGTCCCAATGCACATGTATGCACACACACTCGCGCCACAGCTCCTGAGAGTCTCTCCAGCACAAAGCGCAGCCCTCTCTTTGTGAAACCTGAGGCCCTCACCACGGAAACCAATCCAGTCATCACCACGTCTCATTACAACCATTACAAAGGAAGCCCTGAGTTCTAATCACAAACACACTCACACACACAGCCTTGCTTCTCTCACGGTCATCTTTTGACCCCTGTTAAATGCTCACCACACTGACAGTCCTAATCAATAGACCGGGGAACGCCATCAATAATGTAGAAGCTGATGCAGGCTAGGGCTGAGCGGTGTCCAACATATAGGGGAGGCAATTCCCTAAGTCCCACTTAAATTAAACCCCCATTTCATTACAGCACATAAAAGCCCCAGTGCACTAATAAATGCTGATATCAACTAAATGTTGTAGTTGGAGTAAATGTGTGGGTCAGGGACTGCATTCTCAAAACATTAGTGTCAAGACCATCTAAAAGAACCTTTCAAATTAAACAAAAAAAGTACATTTGTGAATGTAAACTCACCAAGCTATGGCTGCAAAATATATCGCTTCAGCATTGCCATTGTAATGTGCACATGCACATAGTAACATCGCAGGACATGCAATGTCAAATTATATCAAACATGTCAGACTACAACTTTTGTGCTGCTTGATACAAAAGGGCAATTTATACTGTTCTGATGTCCCAATAAGTATCTACCAGAGGCAGATTTTATCTGCCCAACAGCATTTATTTTACCCTAATCTTGGATATATGGGGAGCATTATTAACATAATGTTGGATCATTGACTTCTGGTGTATTCTGGTGAAAAGGAGGAACACCTCAATATCAACTCATTGGCGCAAACATCTAATCAGTCAGCAATGGTAGCAGTGCATTGCATAAAATCACACAGCTCTGGGCTAGTAGTTTCAGCTTCACATCAACCATCAGAAAGTGGAAATGGGGAGATTTTAAGTGTGGCATATGGGCTGGTTTAAGCATTTCTACAATTCCACATCCTGTGAGCGGCAGTTCTGCAGACAGAAACACCTTGTTGGTGGGACAGGTCAATGAAGACTCTGATTACCAGTCCACAATTGTGGTAAGCAGAAAAGCATCTAAGAATGGGGCCTCAACAGCAGAAGACATCCTAGAGTTCCACTTCTGTAAGCCAAGAACAGAAAGCTGAGGCTGTGGAGGGCACACGCTCATCAAAATGAGACCAATGAAGACTTGAAAATTATGATTCTCCAATTCTGCTGACGCACACAGATGATCAGGTCAGACTTTGGCACCAACAGCAGAAATTCATGAGCCTAACCTGCCTTGTGTCAACCCAGCCCAGACTGGTGAAGATAGTTGCAATGCTGTAGGGAAAGATAACGGTCCCGATATTAACAAAATCAGCTGGATTGGGTATCGGATAATTAGGCCGATCCATGGAACCGATCCTTTCACTTTAATTTGTTGGTATGAGACTGCAATAAATGTGCAAATGAATAAATGACAAATGTGTTAATTTGTTATATTATATAAAGTAATGTTAAAGTCAATCCTTGTGCCTTAAATCTCTCCCACATGGTTAGTTTAGCCATGGTATCAGACTGGTATCGGGTATCGACCGATATGCAAAAGTTTATGCATCATATCGGAACTGAAAAAGCTGGATCTGTGAATCCCTACTTTAATGTCAATTGGTCATTGTTTGAATGCCAAAGACTATTTGAGAATTGTTGCTAACCCCCTGCATCCCAATCCCATGACCACAATTTACTCATCTTCTTATGACTACTTCCAATTTAATAATGTATCAGGTCACAAAGCAAAAGTCATTTCAGACTAATGAGAACAAGAGGAGGGCCTAGCCCAGTATTATTATAATATGGTTTCTAATAAAGTGCTCAGTGAGTGTAAATATTGAACTAAATATTTGTTTTACATTAGGTTACATAACCAAATTCTAGCACGGACAACAAACCAAGCAAAGAGCAGAGCATTTTAATAAAAAATATTATGATGTAACACAGTGGGCGTCACAAAACTGCCTTCTCCACTGAGACAAGGGTTTAATTCCCCAGCTTGACAAGCACGCACCATGCTACACCAATAAGATTCCTTAAACTACATTTGCCCACCTGCGGAACATGACTCAAATATACGTAAGTCACTTAAATATACGCATCAGCCATGAATGTAAATGTACTGCATTGAATGAAGTGTAACATTAGTTATTTGATCTGTTAATCTGAATGTGGCTGCATGTTCCAACTAATAACTCTAGATATAGACCATATACTGTTTACAGTCAATGGTTCCAGGTCTACTGCGATTGCTGCTTTCGCTCATGCAGTTTATGGATTCATGTTACAGTGGAGGCTTTTTTAGAGGAACTGGAGCTCCATTTTGCTGTTACTTTTGTTTGCTGCTTATATTTATCGATACCACTCCTATGTTTGCTCACGCTCGCAATACAAGTATGCTTCCAACACATCAGCATGTTGCTTGTAAATTACACTTTAGACTTTGGTCACAAACAATTTCACAGCATGCCATTTCATCCATGGACTCTATATGGTATTTCTATTGCACTCTCTATTACTTCCAAAGTATTTGAAGTGTTAAGGCTTGTTGATGCAATCCATGGAGGCCTTGGTGCTAAATACCACAGGACACCTTCAGAGGTCTTTTGGAATCCATGCCTCGATGGGTCAGAGCTGTTTTGGCAGCATTAGGGGACCACCACAATATTAGGCAGAGGGTTTTAGTGTTCTGGCTGATTAAATGGTACCTGCACGTGGCCTACAGAATGGATCCAGGCAGTGCCTTTTTAGAGACGTAAGATCACTTTAACACCTCTGATTGTAACTTGTCCATGCCGTCCTGTTACTATGGTAGCACATAATGGAGACGAGTCCCTATCTTCATCGCAGACCTCACCAGACAAGCCAGAGACAGAGTTTTGATCAGCCTAGAGCCTAGGAAGCAATCCCTGTGACCAGTTGGTGAGCAGGGTCCGTGTGTGTGAGATAATAGGTGGGTTCACACGAGTGAAATACTACACCACTATTGATCTTGCTATCCTCTTACATGTAGTCAAGGGACTTCTTTCAGAAGAAGGTGTTCGTTAAGATGGCTGCATTCATTCAGGCTCGAGTACCTCACTCATCAGTACTGCCTTTAAAACACACCAAACCATTCGTAGAGGCTAGTAATTGAAAAATGAATGGGGCCACTTATCGCCAACTGTTTAAAATACATAGAGTGCTGGGGGACACTGACAATCTATATATTAATATATTTATTAGAAATATTAGAAAAATAGAAATATTGCCTTGCTTTCGGTATCTCAATATATACCACTGCATTGTGTACAGACGTTCTGCTCCTATAAAAACTGGGTGTAGAAGTGAGAGAGTGCCCTGTGTGCCTGCCTGTTACAGCCAGAGACACGGACTCACCTCATCCAATATTCAGCAGCTCTGTGGCAGGCCATATGACGGACGGGATGCCTCATGTCTCACTTCACTGAATGGCTCGATTCACAACGTTTTGTAGCAAGCTGTCCTACAAGCCTGTGTTTACTGTCCAGCCAGGCTGAGTTCGCCTGTGCTTGGCCTTGCACGGGCCGTCTGTGTGACGGCATCTCTGGAAGGGCTCCTGTTTCTTTAAGGTTCAGGGGCCGCATATCTCCCGCATGGCGAGAGTGTGTGTGTGTGTGTGTGTGTGTGCCACCGTGTTCCAGTTACGGAGCGATAGGGGGAGGAGGGGAGAAGGGGGGCATAATGAGCGCTTATTACGGAAAGGAGAACGAGTCGGAGAGCGAGAGAGGGGGAGAGGGGTGAAAAATCCTTTCAATAGGGAAAAATTCCTGAGGTGTTGCTATTCTGGGCTCGCTGCACGCATACCTCGGTGGCAGTGCCGGGATAAAGCAAGCCTTCAACTGATAGCATGCAGAAAGGGGAAGAGAGCAAGAAAGAGAGAAGAAGAGGAGAGTGTTCCAAAGAAACTAAGGCAAAAGCCAGACAGCAGAGAAACACAGCGAAGGCTCTTCATGCTAACTGAGGCATGAGGGGCGCCAGAGGAACGCCAGAAGAACAGCACAGGAATAAAGTTCTGGAATTTCTGGACTGATAACAGCAACCAGAAACTGACACGTTGTCTTAGCTGATATCAAGAGCAGGATCAACAAGTTCACACACTATAGTTCATAGTAAGAGGTGAAGTAAGCGTAAGATTACAGGGTACAACTGAGCTGTAATTGAATAACTCAACATAGTGTTAGGAATTTAGCAGCAGATGCTCCACACACTTCTCAAAGAGTAACAGAACAGTGTGCCAGCCCTAGTACACCTACTGGCATACCAGTGCTGTTTCTACAAACCCTGGTCTTCTGCATGTGAGAGAGTAGGAGTGGTGTTTTTTACCACGCTATTCACTTGAGCAGTGGCTCCCAATAATGGTCCTGGAGGATGGTTTTTAATCGGATCCTCCAGGACCAGGGTTGGGAAGCACTGTATTAGAACCGTTTTTTAAATCCTGATCCTTAAATCCTGATCCTCACTGAGTGAAAGTCCATGATTTTTGGTCTGTTGCTGTGCGTTTAGTGCTTGGGTTTTTAGCAAAAATGTGGACCATCTGAGGGGATCAATTCGAGAACCCCCTGGCTTGAGAGCCAACGGAAGGCCAAGATTAATAGCTGTAGAAGCAATTGCGACCAAAAAGAACTAAACAATGTAGGAAAAAGGACCATTTTAGTTACACCGAAGGACACAGTCTTTCTTTTTCCTTCATCAAATGAAGTAACAAAGTCAAATGATATCAAAAACCAAACACTGCATCATCATGCTATCAAGAGTTCCCACACCTTGTACTGTAAGGTACGAGAGAGGTGAAGCTAACCTGCTGTAATTCATTAATGATGCATAAGGCTGTTGTAATCACCGTGATCCAGCGTTCATACACTGTTAAGTTCATTTACGTCACAGTGGTGCGATACTGCAGAGAGCGCTGTAAGCAAAACAAGACCAAGGAGCTACTGCAGGTCTCTGCAGCACATGACACAAATCTCTTTATTTGGGTTAGGCAGTGTGTGTGTTTAATAAGAGTGAGTGTGGGAGGGTATGACTCCTTCCTTCTACCTCTTGTCACCTCTACTGCATGCATACATCAGCTCAGAACTTGCTGACTATGTTCATAGCTTCCTTTAGCTCGCTCCCTCTCTCACCCTCCCTCTCATATCATCTCTTGCCTGTCCTGCTCTTCTGTATTTCCCAGCAGAGGCTCCTGATCTAAGCTGGCCTGCGAGAGTGCTGTGGTCCAGCCTGCCTCATGCCGTCCAGGACTGAGCCCCAGCCATTCCACCCAGTCACTCAGTCGTCTAAGCAACGGCCTGCCTGGAGATGTACTGCTGACCTGCTCTCTCGGACTCCAACCCTGTGGCTCTGAAAGAAACATGAAATCTGACTGTCGCTGAAAGACAGATGTGTTCATAGTGCAACAACTCGGTGGGTTAATCATCCACAGCCACATCATAAAGCATTCAAACTCAACTCTGACCACTTTAGAGGCCGGTCATTCAAATCACACACTAAAGGCACCTACGCTAACGCAGGTCTTGTGACATAGGTATCAAGGTCAGTTCACAGCAGATGTTAAGACTGGGGTAGGGCAGCATTCATATTCCCACCCCCTCATATAGTCATACTGTCCCTAAATATTGCCACGGTATACGGTATTACTGGGGGTGAGGAGTAGCACAAGTAGTGCAGATGGTCCTATGTTAACGTGGCTTTCATGCTATTTCAATCAGCGTTATTTCGCAACTCAAATAACAAAGCTCAGTTCTCTCTTACATGGTGACGAAATAAGGGAATTTTCAAAAGCCAATCCTTTAACAAATGTTAAATAGCCAGCCTGACAACAAAGCTAAATGCTGACCTGCTCTGAATCAGGAGAGAGAGAGAGAGAGATGGTACTTGGCACTCTCCATAGAACATACTTGCATAACGTATAAAAAGGTTAATGACTCAATTCTAAAAGATATAGTGGGGTGACTGGTGTTGAACGTATGGAAATGTAATTAGGTTTTTTTCCAGGTGGCGGTGGATCTGTGACCTTTGCTTAGCTAGCTTACACACCACACAGCACAGTGCAGCTGCTATTCTAACTAACTGCTGAGTTATGGCCACAAGTGTTTACGATACAAAACTTTGTGTCCGAGAGAGCGAGCCAGTCGAGCAATAGACCGTAATGAGACAGATTCTGTTGCGCTTGGACTCGAAGTCAGCTAGCAATCTAGGTTTAAATAAGTTAGCCAACAGGCTAAACACCACTGCACAGACTGTGTTCCAACTAACTGAGGCCCAAATCACACACATTTAGAGGATACAGCCTCGTACCTGAGAGCACAAAGACACAAATCATGATACGTTCCAGATATATCATTATATCAGAGAGATTGAAGGTATTTAAGTTAACAAAGCTATATTTTTCATACATATACATTTGTACATTATCAGGAAATCTACAAATGAAAGGACCATGAAAGGACAACTCGCACATGGGCTCACCAGTAGCCTTGTCTGGAAGAAAAATTACTTTCTGCAAAAATAGGCCAACCTTGTAATCAAGCACAGCCTAGCCCTAAATATACCCAAAACAAAGAGGCCAACAACACATATTCCCGCCAAAATAAAGCCTCCTCGAACACTCTACACACACTTGCTATACTCATTCCTGTGCTTTCCACCCCATTCCCCTACCCTTCCTCATCCCCAAGCAATCTCTGCATGTTCAGCGAGGGCTTCATTCCTTGCACTCATGTGCACAGCCTGCTGTCCTGTCTAATCTGGCCAGTGGAGGTGATCAGAGTCTGGCCACATTCCACACAGCACAACCCCCCATTCCTCTTTCCTCTTCCCCTCTTTTCCCTTCCAGATCACGGCCCCTTGCCTCCACACAGCCGGCCTCCAGTGCTCCTCTCACCCCCTTTCCACTTCAGCTCCTCATCCCTCTTACTCTCCTCCTCCTCCTCCTCCTCCTCCTCCCCCTCCCCCTCCTCCTCCTCCTCCTCCCCCCCATACCTACAAAGACTGCAGCTGCCGACTTCATCAACCCCTTTACCACTTTCTGCTTACGCAAATACACACAAACAGCTTATAACATATATATAATTAAGTAAAGGGTTTGTTTAACCATGTGTAGCCTGGACAGCTCAGCAGTTAGCTAGCTAGCAAGTTACTTCTCATGGAATTTAAATTGATGAGGAATTAATGTAGTGAAGTATTAATGTAACTACTTTAGAGGCCGGCTGTGAAACCAGGAACTACTGGCTATGAATTCACTGTTACAGATGCAATACAGTAGTATAACTTGCATAAACATTTACGTTTTGATTTGTGCATTTACAAATGGATCTGGTGCACCTCAACAACAGTTCATATAAATAAAATTACCCACATTTTATTACTCGTATAGTTACAGAAGACAGCTTTTGCTGTTACAGCAAATAAGATGCACTGGTACAAAGGGCGGGATTGTACTGCTGTAATCTATTTGTAAATGTGGATACACAAGTGAAGTGAAGTGAATACATTGTTACTAAAGTGTACCTACAATTAATAGTTAGCAATATAAAAATATTAGTTATTAATAAAATGTGGGACCAAAACTTTAGATTGAATAGACTGAATGAATGAATTGAAGTATTTATTGAGGCTTGAAATAATCTTACCCACTGTAGTAAATGTAACCATTTTTATATTGGTTTTCTTTTTGTATTTATTATTATATTCACATGTGTAATTATTATTAATTATTAATAATAATCATAATAATACTAAATACACACACACATATAATCTTTTTGTTATTATATCTGTATATATTCTTTCTACTTATCTTTTTTTAGGTTATTTAATTTAACAATACTACCTTATATTCTATCCTGCGAGTGGAAGTATTTTACTGCTAGTAACATCAGTAGCACTCACACACACACAAACACAGGCCTCAGCACCACGGTGCCTGGTCTGCCAGGGCTGTATGACGTAATAAAGTTTCCCCGCTGATGGACTGCCAACAAATCAGGCTGAGATTCTTTACTCTGACACTGGAATCCCTCTCTCTCTCCCTCCTTCTCTCTCTTAAACTTTAGACCACAGAGAGTGCTGCTCCTCCTCCTCCTCCTTTTCTAAACCGAAACAAAAATGACAGCATCAAGACGTCAACAGGTGTCATGACAGAAGGAGTGTGTGCGTGCACACACACAGGTTGGGCAATTCATGGAAAAGTAAACAAATCCTTGGTTTCAGGAGAGAGAGAGAGAGAGAGAGAGAGAGAGAGAGAGAGAGAGAGAGAGAGAGAGAGAGAGAGAGAGAGAGAGAGAGACTGTGATGTCACAGAGTTCTGTGGGAAGAGGAAACACCTTGTCCAGCCTGACACCTCCTACATCTACACCCATTCCAGTCAGGCCAGATTGTAACAAGGTAACAGTACACATCCGGCAAAAACAACTAATAGTTCTAATAGGCCAGTATGACTGTGCTGGCCTGAAACACTGTACAATAACTAAAGTGGTTGAAAACTACTTTGATCTCAAAACTAAACTGGAAAATGACCGTGACACCATTTGGCTCTACAACAGACTCAGGAAACAATTAACCAGTTTCTAAAAAACACTATATTGAGTTGCTGTTGCAACATGATCGTTCAGACTGTATTTACATCATTTGCACAAGCATACCTGCAACAGTATTATACAGGAAAAACCTTCTCAGTCTTAAACATAATGTAACTGATCCATATTATTATAACAAATATTATTGATCCAGAAAGGCAGAAATCCTGGCGAGTGCAACACAGTGTAATAACGAACGTAGAGTGGAACCAACTAATTAGTGACGTGGCAGAGTTCAGTTCCCCTGAAATGGAAATATGCATTTACCTTATCATAGGTGAATAATGAGAGTTTGTTACATGGAAGTAACATATTGTGAACCTCAAATACTGCTGTGTCCTCGTTTAAAAACAAAGCCCATGGAAAGCTAGATGCGAACCGGGCCGATTCCAAAACCCCAAAACGGTTACGTTACTTTCTTGGGGAAGCTGGTAAAGGAAGCATGTGCTAGGTTGAAAGCTAACCCAGGGGTCCAGTTAACAACTAGCTAGATGAGACAAAATCATAGCCTTGTAAACAGGCTATCAATTCTTTGGCCAACTAAAGCCACATGCTTAGTATCTATACTGGTATGAAAAAAAACTAGCTCAAGTGGCTAATTCCAGCCCAGTAAACGTTACGTTGTACATTGGATTCATTACACTGCACTTGCAATCCTTTATAAACCAATGTTACAACTCTCTACAATGCAAATCCAGGTGTACAGCATCTGCATTGGCCTCCACAGATACTTTACATATACACACAAACCTTAGTAAAATGAATGTCACATTGAGGTACTCAATTAAAATGGTATAATAAGAAAAAAAATAGTAATTTGTTCAAGGAACAGCCTGTGTTAAAGCTGTGAAGTTTAACGCTACTGTGGCCGCATCCCAACTTGCACATGGCTCGCAAAGGCACCAACACTAATGAATGCAGTTCTAATGGTGGCTAGTTTGGAACACTGTGAAGTGTGGTAGTGTGTGGTTTGGGACACAGCCCCGTTAATCCTGTTAAATAAAGCACAGAAACGTGGGAAGGTCTGCAAGGAGACTCGCTCGTGATTGAGCGGGCAGGGTTGATATTGGATTTTGCAGTATAAACATACCCTAATTTGCACCCATTGCTGACACAGATGTGCAAATGCAGACACACAGCT
Source organism: Salminus brasiliensis (assembly GCF_030463535.1). NCBI lineage: Eukaryota > Metazoa > Chordata > Actinopteri > Characiformes > Bryconidae > Salminus > Salminus brasiliensis. The sequence goes on from NC_132891.1 coordinate 18,040,215, forward strand.
TGTGGGTAAGGTGCTTTTCAGAAAAAAAAAAAAAACTTTTAGACCTTTTTTGACATTTTAGACATTTTTTGATTGATGTGTTGAGGTTTCCTAAAAAGTGCTTTCCTTGACTATTTCTCCGTAGTGCATTGAGAATTCCTATGAGATGGCGATGGCAGAACAACAGAGGCAACTTCCAAAGCACTTGCTAACAGAAAAGCTCCCTGTCAAGAAAGAAAACTGTGCTCTTCTTACCAGGCAAGAACCTTTACTTTTTATAATGTAGAAACATTCAGCATGAACATTCAAATATTTATGACTTCATATTTTCTTACAAAGATCCATCAATGTGAATGATCATCTGTGATTGACAGACTGATCAGTTATTAAAGTAGCAGTTTCCAGCATTTAAACTAATGTAATGAAACATGATGAGGCAAGAGATGGATAGGTGCTGCAGAAGACAGGAAGGCGGACAGGAAACACAGGCAGTTAGGCTAACCACAGTCAGCATAGTGCTTCAGCATTTAACTGGATCAGCAGAAGAGCATTAGGATAGCAGTGAGGGATGGTGTGAAGAGGACAAGGAGGAGGAGGAGGAGGAGGAGAGTAAAGCTAATTTCCTGGACTCATTCAAGGAGTAATTGGAAAACAGAGAGAAGGATTGCAGATTGCCAGGGAGATAAACAGCCACAGTCTAAAAACTATGACGCTGCACTTTGCCGATACAAGCCAAAAACAATTGACAGAGTAACAGCTACATCCCAATTGTGAATGATTTTGTGTTTTGTGTCTCTGCTCTCTTTAGCAAAGTGAGCAGCAAAGTACTTCCCTTCATGGTGGTTAGCATTAGTGAGACGTTTTGGAAAGCAGACTATAAAGAGTATATTAAGAACTGAGCAATGACGGTCAAACAACTTGATAAAGTATGAGCTACTGCAAAAAAAGACTGGCAATCATTTGTCCACAGTCTGAAACCTGCTTTCATCAGCTTTCTTAGCAGAATTATTTGATGTACTGTTATGTCTCCCATAAGAGTGAAAACTGTTACATAGGGATATTTTAGCAGTGTATTTGATAAGGATCCTTACTGCTGCCAGCTGGGCAATAATGTCCGTTATTGGTACCCTGAGGCTACCAGACGGCACTGGATTAGAATTAAAATTGCCAATATCTTAATCCATTAAAAAATGCATCAGGACATCCCTAGTACTTGATAATGAGAACGTAATATCCTTAACATAAAGCCCCTAAAATAGCAGTTTCTTCTTCTTCAGCTTATTTTTAGTTTTTATAATTCTATTGTTATAATTGTTATTCTTTTTTATTCAGAGCATTTAGGACTTTGAACTGGCCAGACTTTGTCTGATTATAAAAACAAGCACTCAGGTTTGTAAGAAATTAGGTTTTAACAATGAAGAAGTACTTAATTATATATTTCCATGGGAGTCAGATTCGTTATCTTTACTAATGTGCCAACTTAAAAATAGTTAAGATAAATTCAAAAAAAAAAAAAAAAAAAAAACTGCGGTATTGAACCTTATCAGTATGGGAAAGCATTACATTCTAGTCATAAGTGGAACAAAAGTGAGTCTGAGTCACGGAGAAACTATGGCTGACTTGAGCAGAAAAAAAGTATTTTTAATTTTCAATATTTAATGTAGAGCTGTGTAAAAAAAAAAAAAAAAAAAAAAAAAAAAAAAAAATGAAACTAAATAATAAACCCTGTGCGTTAGAATGAGTGTTTCCATTTGTCCCACTTACTTAAACATTCTGCACTTAAACATTCAAAGCCTAAACCCAACCTTCCCAAAGAAAAGACCCTTGATGATTTGAAAGGAGCAGGTGGGTTTTCTAGCTCCTTTGTGTCATTTGCACTCGCCATAGTCAGAAGCCAATCACTTGAGCTATTGAGATTTGCATGGCATGATTCTAACCTGCCAGCAACTCACAGCTTCAATTTTTCCGGATGACACTCGCTCTTCTGAAACTCTATGTACGACTGCATGCACCAAAGCTGTCCAGTCTTACATGTACCACTAGAACCCTATAATACATGCCAAGTAAGCCACAAAGTAGTACATAACAAGGGTTCCACAATATAGCTCATTTTTTTTTAAAAGTATCATAACTGCAATAGGAGTTTCTGTAGTAAATAGCTGTGTTGCCAGAAAAGATTAAATGACCAGAGACACTGAACAGGGAGACACTGAACAAGTGAACTCTGCTCTCCCACATGGCAAACTTCACTGTTCAGCTAAACAGCCTATTATAAAACATACAGGACAGAACACCACAGAGTTGGAAGAAACTACGTCTGCTTGTGTTATTTTATTTTTTATGATTTTGATAAGAATATTCATGTTTTTTTAATAACAGGACTAGGCAATGTGGTGGTATTTATTGTAAAACTGTAACAATACAATCAGATTTCAGCATAATAATAATAATAATAATAATAATAATATTTGGTCAGTATTACTACAGTGCTGTTCAACCAGCTACATGTGTTATTACAAGGACAGTATAAACAGTCTGGGTTAAATGGTGATATCAATATGCTTTCCTAAGCAGATCAAGGATACTGTTAGTACTTTATAAAGACTGATCAGCTGCAGGTTTGATGACAAACAGTGTAATTAGACTGGTTTAATTAGATGAAGAGCAGCAGATGTTGAATAAAAATAAGGATCTGTCGCTACTGATGTTTTTGAATAAAGCAGTCTTTAAATATTGTGATATAGTATTTTTACCATATTGCCCAGCCCTAGTTTACTATAAGCCATAAAACCATTTGTACATTTATCTTATTAAATTACTCAAGTCATAAAAAATATGTAGTGAAATACTAAGGATCATACATATTGCCCAGTCCTAATATAGAGAAAATAAAAAACACAGGGACAAGGAAAACAGCCTTACAGTGCTTAAAAAAAAAAGCAAAAAAAAAAAAAAAAAAAAAACAAAAGCGCACAGTCAGTGCTTTTGTAATTCTGTATTTTTACCTATAGGAAAGGTTATCTACTCAGGGCACATGCTCCTCAGAATTTAACTGTAATGTACTGCTTCTCATGTAGTCATTGTGATATTCAACTGGCTTTAAACACTGTATTTTATGTCTGTATCCAGCAGCCCAAGTCATAAAGCTCCTATTCCATCCTATAGTACAAATCCCCCTGTCCCAGAAGAAATGTGTTGACCCTGACCACAACTGCATCAAGCTGTTTGTGCCATAACAGAATACTAACTCTGAATATTAGCAATTTCCTGGTAACACTTGAATCTTAATGCAGGGGTAAATATAGCCTATGAGTCACTGAGAAACCAAAGAACAAAGTGTCTTATCAGGTAAAGCAGGCCTATGGACTGAGGTGCTGAGGTATGCACCACCACACCTTAACTAAACTACAGCTCCTTCACTGAGCAGCATAAAAACCCTTTCATCATATCTGTGTGTGTGTGTGCGCGTGTGTGTGTGTGTGTGTGTGTGTGGTATGTAACAGGCACATGTGAGCATGTTTTAATGGTATTTAACCCAGCATGCATTGCTGCTCCCATCACCGCTAAAGAATCCCTTGTCATCAAGCGCAAAGGGCTCGGGCCTCTTCACTGCTGCCATGGCAACAGGTAAACAAGTGTGAGACTGGTGGCATTGCAGCCATCCAGACATTGTGCAAGAGACTGTGTGTGTATATGTGTGTGTGTGTGGGTGTGTGTATGGAGGGCAGTGGGGGGTGGCACGCACAGACAATGCGTACTAAACCATTGAGTGGTTTGACGTAAGAATATCATTAAGGCAATGCAACATACCAGCACAAACGATTCAGTAAACTGACTTCATTCCAGGCCACTTCCATATGCAAAATCATTTCTGCTGAATAAAAACTAGACACACAAACACACAAAAGACACAGGCAGACTGAAAACTGAAGAACGTCCCTAAGCCCAAAACTAAACACTTCTCAGTGCTTCCACTCACTACATCAACACTCTACACACACCAGCAGTGAATTAATACACAGCACTGAATCTCAGTGAATCGTAATCCGTCCCCTGAACATATGTCCGAGACGAACAGGAAACACAGGTGAAGGACTTTTGAATTACACCAGTGACTCTTGATTCATTTTACCAGAGGAGACTGGTAAAGCAATTTGTAAGTGATCTGACTGATCAATTTTTATAGGGTGAACCAACAGGGATTTTTTTTCCAAAATAACCATAGATTGCCCATTTTGAAACATCCTGGGCTAAAGCATTAAAGCTTAAATGGCAAACAAAAACAAACAAACTTCCAGGGCTAAAACCAGCATTTGGGTAATAATGTAAGCTCATACAATTTACCAAGCCACTTAACATAAAAGGCAACAGAAGCCGTGCCAATTTAAGTTTCATTTTAAAAGCTTATTAAAAGTCTTATTTTATGGTTCTCCCAAAAACAAATAATAATAATAATAATAATAATAATAATAATATTATGAAGATGTGCTGTTGCCTATTACCAGGTCTTCCTATTACACTATTGTTCTAATCGGTTCTAATAGGACAACTATTCGGCTTTGTAACAGGAAACAGTACCTCAAATTTCTTTCAAACTTATCTTAACTCATCAAGCTACAGCCTGATCAGGTAGGCAACAAGGAAATGTAAATGTCATGTCAGTCCCTGCGTAAGTCCTGTTTGTAAGTAGGTAAAGCAGTTGGTAAGTTTCCTGTTTAGGGAAAATGCGAAAAACACATGACAAGATTTAATTTCATTAGCTGATGCTCAAAATAAGGACATGACTACAGCAGATAGGCTCTCTCTTCCTGTATGCAGTAGTAGATGTCAATTTAAACCCATTTTTAACAACCTGAAAGATAATTCTGATGCTAATTGCTAAAAACACTCCGATTGATGTCTTGACTGATTATTAGCATTTGCTGAACTATAAAGAACCATTTTAATATTGGGTGGCTGTGTCACTGGCTAAAGGCCATGGTCAACTGCCATTTCACCTATAGGGGCCCCTAGAATGGAAACGTTACCTTGGCATAGCTGAATGCTGGGAGTTCTGTACAGGTAAGCTGACAGCTAAAGTAACAACGATCACATCAGAAGAATGTGTGCTTTTTTGATACTTTTAGTCAGTTCTAGATTTAGTCATTCATAATACCTGTCTAGACACCGGTAGTTAAAAAACAGAGGTGGCTGTGTGAACCAGGCCTTTCCTGTGCCAGTGTCCGTGAAAGGGTAACGCAAACTCAGCAAGCAAGGAATCTAAAGCATAGAAAGCAAGTGGGAATCCGAGCTAGGCAGAATCCAGAGATGACTGGTTCTTCTCTCCAGTGTTAACTGCACTTCCTGAAACTAGAGCTAACTAGATATCAAGTGGGGAACTCCAAAGCACCACAAGAAAATGCCAAACCCAGAGAAGCAAACAGAAGCTAGGCTAAAAGCTAACCCGACGACAACATCTTCAGCTAGCCAAGACTGCGCAGAGAGGACAGCAACACTATTCAGTATGACTCTGGAATAAATAGCTTATTCAAATAAATAAATAAATACATTTTATTCTGAGGCTTTTCAATGGGCAGGTAAAACTGTATCTGAGCATTTTCACATCCTAACTCTTTGTAAGTCAAAAAACAACTCAATACTTTATAACTCAATTAGAGGGCCGTTAATTTAACTAACACATTTGTCTATTAGTTTTATACTGAAGAATCATTCCATTAAAAACTAAGCTAATTGCCCCCCCCCCCAATCCGATCCAACTCTCTTAACGCTGGCCAATACAAATCCAATCTGATCTGTGTTTCTATAAATAAATCAGTCCCACACAAACGTAAGATTGTTTATTATTCTGATCTGGTCTACTGAAACACTGATAAATATCACTACCTGATATATGACTACAATATCCCATTTCATTAAAAACACACCTTTATGAAACCTATCAAAAGCAAATTTGGACTTCTTCACATTACAAGCAACAGGAGTGACCTATTCAATAATACACACTAGTAGAAACACTGTATTTTAGGTCAACAGTTTTTTATAAGCAGACTAAATTCTAAACTGAATTACTTTTAAACACTGTAGTGTGTAATATCTTACAGTTAGGTCTGACTTAAAGCTGGTCAATATGACAATATTTTATTGTATTGTGATAAATTGTGTTATAGTGATAATATGCTTTTCTAAGCATATCAAGGATACTGTTAGTGCTTAATAAAGACTGATCAGCCACAGGTTTCACTACTAACAGTGTAATTAGACTGGTTTAATTAGATGAAGAGCAGCAGATGTTGATAAAAAAAATCCTTTAGTACAGGAGAGCATCGGAATAGTAGTTTTTAAGAATCTGGCACTACTGATGTATTTAGTCTGTGATTACATGTATTGTGCTAAATATAGAGTATCTTGAAAAATGTCTTTAAATATTGTGATATGGTATTTTATACCGTATCGCCCAGCCCTAGCCTAACTGACCTGACCAGTCATATCACTTCATGTGTGTGCAAAGAAAGTAGTTATCTGGCTGGTATAACAGAATATTTCCACCATAGCTTAATTTATAACCAGGCATAATGTAAGAGTAAAGATGGGATGGGAGGAACGGCATACCTTCCCAAATGGTATATGATGGTATATGATATTTTAGATGGAATAAAAAATCTACAACCAAACTGGGTGGTTTCGGCAGTGTGGACAAAACAGCAGAAAATAGATGAACCTTTTATGAACGAGTGAAGAGTATAAATCCTCCTCTTCTGACAGATTAACTAACTAACTCTTTAACTGCTGTGCTGAGTGCCATTTGTCATTTGCTGGATCAGGTTTACAGCGAGGCTAACTCTAAGGTAAGTTTTGCTCTTCCCTGAACACTCCACTTTTTTTTAAAAACACAGCAGTTAGGTTCTGTTGTTGAAATGTGCACAATGGAGAGTTAGAATTAAAAGCTAACTGTATCTTTGCTGTTAATGGTAACGTTGTGGCACTTAGCTCAAATAAAGCTTTTTTTTTTTTTTGGTTCAAAAATTAAAAATGACACATTCGTCTGCAGCAGCTGAGGATCACGTCTATTAACGGCACCTAGAGGACGCCAGACGGCACTCTGCTACAGCAAACCTAAGAATCGGAAGTAGATTCGAACTTTAAAAGCTGATACCAGATTCATTAAAAATGCCCTGATAGGCTCTTGAACCATTAAGTTATTGGATGGGTCTGGGACATCCCTAAAAAAAATACATACATACAACTTGGTAACTTGTGGGGTTTGGGGGGTTGAAAAGACAGCACAGAAAAAGAGGCTGCTCTGCAATGTAGTACGTGAATGGCAAACTGAGAGGTAACATGAGAACAAAGGGATGAGAAGGAGGCAGGGAGAGATTTAACCAGCTTGGCATTATAGTGCTCTGGGATTGATCAGCCCTGCTGACAGAACTGAGCCCAGCGATAAAACAGGAAACAGGTGAAGAGACACAGTACACCCTGGCTGAATCAGGGAACACTGAAGCAGTCAGACACTTAAAGTAGGCAAATAAAGAGTAGCTTCCCTAACAAGAACAACATAAGGGTCCGAGGCACACAGAGGACAGAGACCCAAACACAGACCAGTCCTGTCCAGACTTGTAGTAGTCTATCAAATAGTTGGCACCTTGGGGAGAAGTGTCAAAATATATGCTCACACAATCAAACTGAAACTCTTAGACTCCCACAGCAGAAAGCCCCAACAGAACACCCCCCTTCCCAAACTCTGAGTTTAAAGTGGGCTGGTACTGGTGTGTATATGTTTTTTTTTCTGTCTGCCTCACACACCCCGCCACAGCGCACAGCGGGATGCTAGCGTTGAGCGTGTAATTGAAACACAGGCCCATGCAGCGCTACACAGTGACCCCTCTAATCTCCTCCTGACAAAGTGGCTTAGCATCTATAGGTCATATGGCACACAGACACAGCTTAGACTGGGATGCCCCAATAACAGAGCCACTCCCTAGGGCTACACCAGAAACAAAAACACACCCAAAAAACCTCCCCCACCGAGCACATAAAACTGCCCAAGAGAGGTCGGGTCACAGCTTAGCCTAATAACAAGCTACGCTCAATTAAGATCTGTTCAGGTTACAGAGTAAATTTGAAATCCACATTTTACAAACTACAACTACAAATGAGATGAAATAAAAATAAAAATCTACCCAACTATTTAAATAAAACTGCTTCTGGAAGTCAAAATGGGACAGTGTTACAATTAAGATTAAAGTCTGAATAACAGCTTTTTGCACTCAAGATTTTAAACCCGCTGTGCAGCCAATGATCAGAACAGTCAGATTTCAGCACTCTGCTTAAGATAGAACAATAAATGGGGGGAAAAGACTTTAAAACAGGATCAGAAATGAAAAGGAAAAAAGGACCAGGCCTGCACTCCCTTTTTAACGCGAGAGGTGCGCTGTTGTTAGGTTACAGTCAAACAAAGTAGATGCTAACGGAGCTTCCTGTATGACTGCTGACATGGTGATAATCCAATCTGATAACTCTGGTAAACACAAACACAGCCCTGTATCTAGACGACTGGTCTACTGAAACACTGATAAATATCACCACCTGATATATGACTATATCCCATTTCATTGAAAACGCACCTTTATGGAACCTATCAAAAGCACATTTGGACTTCTTCACATTACAAGCAACAGGAATGACCTATTCAAGCTTTGCCCACATGCTTTCCTGGCAAATGTTGGGTGACTGAAGTTAGACAAGCTAACGTTTCAGCATTCTCTAAAGACAGCATTCTCTAAAGCTTGACCAAATAGAAGTCCACAGACACTTGAGCATTATAGATTTTAAGTACTAATTCTTCTGTGCTTTTCCTCTCACCTTTCCTCTGCAGAAAGAGGCGGAGCAGGGGCGCTGCTGTAGAAATGGCCTTGTGGTAGTTGTCATCGTTGTTGATTGGCAGCAGGTCTCCATGGACATCAGCGTAGCCCACCAGCAGGTCAACGTTGGGGATTCGGTGGACATGCTGCAGCAGGCCGTAGAACTCATCGAAGCGGCCTGGCTTGGAGCGGTCCAGAGAGAAGCGCCTGAATTCTGCTCCAAACTGACAACATAGAGCACACACAAACATCAGTATGCAGCACCGGCACGTCAAGAACTTCAGGCAGCATGTCTTCACTGTCACAAAAAAAACTACATTTTGACTTATTTCAATCTGGAAATTCTTAAAATTGTGTCAAAATGCATAATGAACAGACCGATAGAAATGTTTCAAATAGGATATTTGTACTTTGGCTTCAACTGAAAGTTAAGAAGGTGGTTTCCCTCTCTTGTAAAGTTACCAGTTTGGAGATACAGGGTGTTTTGTGCAACAGTGACAATCCACAGCGGTTAGAGCGCCGGGCTGTCGATAACAGGGTTGTGGGTTCGATTCCCGGGCTTGGCAAGCTGCCACTGTTGGGCCCTTGAGCAAGGCCCTTTACCCTCTCTGCTCCCCGGGCGCTGGAGTTGGCTGCCCACCGCTCTGGGTGTGTGTGTGTACTCACTGCCCCTAGTTCACTAGTGTGTGTGTGTGTGTTCACTACCACAGATGGGTTAAATGCGGAGGACACATTTCGCTGTGCAGTGTACACTGTACAGTGACAAATACGTGCACCTTTATTAGTTGGATTATTGTTATTATTATTTTTCAGAAGAACATCAGAAGATGTTTCAGAAGGAAGTAAACCTGACAGCCAGCACTGATCAACACCCCTGAACATCCAGCATGTTCAGGTCTTGCACCACACTCCTCCCATCTTTTAGGTGCACAGGCCTCGTTTTGATTGAGAAATTAGTGTGTTAATGAAACAGTTTGCTGATTTATGCCTAATATGACCAGGAAGACGATCTAACAAGGTAAAAAAAAGGATATTCTCGATGTAGCTAATATTCGACTGATGTGACTGCCATACTAAACGAAATAAACACAACGGTAAGCATAAACAGATACAAGCTCTTGTTTAATACTAGCTATGTCATTTAAACCTTACTATGAAACCTAGATAAGAAATCTTAAACAATAACTGAAACTACTTCAGTCTTCAACTGACTCATTAACGGAAATTAACGTAGGCTGAGGCTTAACAGCAGACTGGCCGTTCCTAACTGAAGGGAGACTCTCTGGCTAATACTCCAGCACTTAGTCACGGACACGTCGCTCACTGCCATCACAACAATGATGGAAAGGCAAGTTCGGGTCGGTCTGGAGTTTTATTTTATTACTTCATGAAGTCAAACTCGGAGATCTGGGTTATTCTCGAGGTAAACCATGCTGCCCAGCATCTCCTCACCTCCTTCACTGCGGGAGTAAACACAGCACCGTGCGCTACAGGTGAGCTAACGCTAACACCGCAGGGCCAGGAGTCAGAGTCAGAGTCAGAGTCAGCTTCAGCTTCAGCTTCCGATTAAACAAATTACTGAGCGCGCGCCCCCACACACACACACACACACTCCTTCACTGTGGTTAAAATAACCCCGGGCGCCTGGTGTAACAGTGTTGAACATCCCCTCTGTAAGGCACGGTGTAATAGGCTTATTCACCCGCAGGGTAACTCACACGTAGTCCGCACCTGCTTCATTTAGTTCATTAATCAAAAATAAACATCGACTAAACATTTCACAGCAGCTCGATTCGACAAAACACCAAACTTCTACAAGACGTTTTTACAAACTGGCAGCTACGGCAGCTAGCTATCTAGCTATTGTTTCCCCACAGCAGCTAATGGTGAAGTTCAGACGAGGTTTGCTAGCCAAGCTAACCCAGATGAATCTACTCTTACTAGCGTACGAGGCTCAAGTTCGAGCTGCCCGGTCCTCCTTAAATGGCGCCGCAGTCCTACACGGGCACTCGTAGAGCTCAGTGAGGAACTGCTGGCTGGATCATTTAAGGTGGACCGGACAGCCCGAAGAACAAGCCAACTTCAGACAGTTTTCTGAAGGTAAGCCCGACAGGCAGGCTGTGCACAGAATAAAAAAAAGGCTAATCGTGGCTCCGACGAAGCACGGAGACTCAGCGTTAATCCCTCCGCCGTTGTCGGTAAGAAGTAAATTAGCTTTGCTGCGCACCTTGCTCTTCACCTCCACAGCGCTCAGAGTCCGGCTGCTCGGCACTCGGTGGTTTTTGTTCATCTTTCGCTAACTGCGCCCCGCCACAGCACGCACTTGCCCTCCTCCCGGGGCTGCTGCACTCATCCGCCTGGAAACTCGCTCTTTCCGTCGCTTTTCTTCACTCGATCCAGGTGAAGCGGGTAAAACGTGGGTGTCCGGCGTCCTCCGCGTCCTCCGCGTCCTGCTGGGCGACTGCCTTTCGAGTCGAATAGCGGCGACAACCGCTGTCAACAGAATATGTTCCAAAACTCTTGTCCCCCCCCCTACGTCCTGCCTTGCCCTACCCTGCCTTGCCTGTCTCGCGCACTCTGCCACATAGCTGCTGCTCTACTGTACTGCCTGTGACGCTGCGCGCACCCAGGAAACAGCCCCGGCCGCGTTCCTTAAAGCGCGCCCCCGCTGGCCACTTCTCTCTCTCTCTCTCTCTCTCTCGATTTCTCTCTCTCTCTCTCGATCTCTCTCTCTCTCTCGATCTCTCTCTCTCTCGATTTCTCTCTCGATCTCTCTCTCTCTCGATTTCTCTCTCTCTCTCTCTCTCTCTCTCTCTCTCTCTCTCTCTCTCTCTCTCTCGATTTCTCTCTCTCTCTCTCTCTCTCTCTCTCTCTCGATTTCTCTCTCTCTCTCGATTTCTCTCTCTCTCTCTCTCTCTCTCTCTCTCGATTTCTCTCTCTCTCTCTCTCTCGATTTCTCTCTCTCTCTCTCTCTCTCTTGATTTCTCTCTCTCTCTCTCTCTCGATTTCTCTCTCTCTCTGTCTCTCTCTCTCGATTTCTCTCTCTCTCTGTCTCGATTTCTCTCTCTCTCTCTCTCGATTTCTCTCTCTCTCTCTCTCGATTTCTCTCTCTCGATTTCTCTCTCTCTCTCTGTCTCTCTCTCGATTTTTCTCTCTCGATTTCTCTCTCTCTCGATTTCTCTCTCTCTGTCTCTCTCTCTCTCGATTTCTCTCTCTCGATTTCTCTCTCTCTCGATTTCTCTCTCTCTCTCGATTTCTCTCTCTCTCTCTCTGTCTCTCTCTCTCTCGATTTCTCTCTCTCTCTCGATTTCTCTCTCTCTCGATTTCTCTCTCTCTCTCTCTCGATTTCTCTCTCTCTCTCTCTGTCTCTCTCTCTCTCGATTTCTCTCTCTCGATTTCTCTCTCTCTCTCTGTCTCTCTCTCTCGATTTCTCTCTCTCGATTTCTCTCTCTATCTGTCTCTCTCTCTCTCTCGATTTCTCTCTCTCTCGATTTCTTTCTCTCTCTCTCTCTCTCTCTCTCTCTGTCTCTCTCTCTTTCGATTTTTCTCTCTCGATTTCTCTCTCTCGATTTCTCTCTCTATCTGTCTCTCTCTCTCGATTTCTCTCTCTCGATTTTTCTCTCTCGATTTCTCTCTCTCTCTCTCGATTTCTCTCTCTCGATTTCTCTCTCTCTCTCTCTCTCTCGATTTTTCTCTGTCTCTCTCTCTCTCGATTTTTCTCTCTCGATTTCTCTCTCTCTCTCTCGATTTCTCTCTGTCTCTCTCGATTTTTCTCTCTCTCGATTTCTCTCTCTCGATTTTTCTCTCTCTCTCTCTCTCTCTGTCTCTCTCTCTCGATTTTTCTCTCTCTCGATTTCTCTCTCTCTCTCTGTCTCTCTCTCTCTCTGTCTCTCTCTCTCTCGATTTCTCTCTCTCTCGATTTCTCTCTTTCTCGATTTCTCTCGATTTTTCTCTCTCTCTCGATTTCTCTCTCTCTCTCTCGATTTCTCTCTTTCTCGATTTCTCTCGATTTTTCTCTCTCTCTCGATTTCTCTCTTTCTCGATTTCTCTCTCGATTTCTCTCTCTCGATTTCTCTCTCTCTGTCTCTCTCTCGATTTTTCTCTTTCTCGATTTCTCTCTCTCGATTTCTCTCTCTCGATTTTTCTCTCTCTCTCTCTCGATTTCTCTCTCTCTCTCTGTCTCTCTCTCTCTCTGTCTCTCTCTCTCTCTGTCTCTCTCTCTCTCGATTTCTCTCTCTCTCTCTCGATTTCTCTCTTTCTCGATTTCTCTCGATTTTTCTCTCTCTCTCGATTTCTCTCTCTCTCTCTCGATTTCTCTCTTTCTCGATTTCTCTCTCGATTTCTCTCTCTCGATTTCTCTCTCGATTTCTCTCTCTCGATTTCTCTCTCTCTGTCTCTCTCTCGATTTTTCTCTTTCTCGATTTCTCTCTCTCGATTTCTCTCTCTCGATTTCTCTCTCTCTGTCTCTCTCTCGATTTTTCTCTTTCTCGATTTCTCTCTCTCGATTTCTCTCTCTCGATTTCTCTCTCTCTGTCTCTCTCTCGATTTTTCTCTTTCTCGATTTCTCTCTCTCGATTTCTCTCTCTCGATTTCTCTCTCTCTGTCTCTCTCTCTCTCTCTCTCGATTTTTCTTTTTCTCTTTCTCGATTTCTCTCTCTCGATTTCTCTCTCTCTGTCTCTCTCTCTCTCTCGATTTTTCTCTCTCTCGATTTCTCTCTCTGTCTCTCTCTCTCTCTCGATTTTTCTCTTTCTCGATTTCTCTCTCTCAATTTTTCTCTCTCGATTTCTCTCTCTCTCTCGATTTCTCTCTCGATTTCTCTCTCTCTCTCTCTCGATTTCTCTCTCTCTCTCTCTCTCTCTCTCTCTCTCTCGATTTCTCCCTCTTTCACACTCCTGAGTTAATTATTAACATAATAAAATTGTGAAAACTAAATAAATACCTTTATGTAACGAGTCATATCCTTTCACACAACTCTTTTCACATTTCTCTTAAAAGGTTCATATCTTGGAAAACAACCTTGTTTATTAAAGAGTGGAATAAACCAGGTGTATCTTAAAACATCCTGCAAAAACAGCCCATATTGAATATAATGTTTTTGTGTCACAGAAACACATTTACTTATATCCGCCCTTTTTAACCTACCGCATTTAACCCACTCACACACACTCATGTGCATCTCTTTTCACAGGGAAGCCAGTGAGACAATTCCAGTAACTACTATCTACATGACAGCAGGAGGGTGCATGTATGAACTCTGCTAGTCTTCTACTCTTCTACTCTTCTCGTCTTCACCTGTCCAGTTGTGGTGAGCCTCAGCCCATTGCAGCCTCAGCTTTCTGTTCTCGACTGACAGAAGAGGAACCTGAGGTGGTCTTCTGCTGTTGCAGCCCAACCTCCTCAAGGTTGGAGGTGCTGTGCATTCTGAGATGCTTTTCCGCTCACCACAACTGTAGAATGGTTATCTGAGTTACAGCAGCTGCACTGTCTGCTCTGTCCATGCTACATTTACACAGTTTTTTCTCTATTACACCATTTGAGTAAACTCTAGAGACTGTTGTGCTGAAAATTCCAGGAGATCAGCAGTTCTAGAAATACTCAGACTAGCCTGTCTGGCACCAACAATCATGCCATTCTCAAAAACACTGAGCTCACAATTCATCCCCATTCTGATGTTTAATGTGAACTTCAACTGAGGCTGCTGACCATATCTGCATTTTATGCATTATATCTGCTACCACGCGATTGGATAATTCGAAAATTGCATAAATGTGTAGATGTATGAGTAGGCAAAATGACAGTACAGTGTATTTTCAGTTAGGTTTTAAGTTTTAAGGATGAAAAGAGGCTTAAAGAATGTTTCAGGACTGCATTTGAATGAGGCACAATATACTATAACAAATAATAATAATAACAATAATAATAAAACTCATTTATAGAGCATTCAGCTATAGAGAGGTTGGGAAATGTAAAAGATGACAAACATTCAAAGTTTGGGGGAAATCAAAAATAAAATAGGGATTATTATTGTTTAAAAATAATACTATTAAAATAATAATACATAAACAAAAATATTTAAAAACGAATATTATTTTTTTCTATATAATTTTTCTTTCTTATTTTATAATTGCTTTTCTAATTCTATTTGTCTTCAAATAAAGGTTATAGGAGTACATTTGTGCGAGCTCGCCATCTCGTGGCAAAACTAGGGGCTCAACACCGCCCTCATCCTCCAGACCTGCAGGGGGAGCCGGAGAGGCGCATGTGGAGAAACGCTACGTCTCCGCCCCGACACCGCGAGGAAAGACAGACTCAACAACATGACAAGTCAGACTGCGGGAACGTAGCTACGCTTCATCGTCTGTCTGTAGGTAACGCCAGATATCACTATTTCACACTAATATTAAATATGTTGTAGGTTGTGGAGATGCAGGTTTAGCGCTGGAGCTGTGAATGAAAGCGGACAGTAAATGTTTTGCATGTTCATCACTGAATTAGCGTGCTGTCTGTCTGTCTGTCTGCCTGTCTGCCTGTCTGTCTGTCTGAGTCTTCAGGTAAAAGTAAAGAACACCCCTTTCAGCGATCAGCTCGCACTTAAGAATGTAGTTACTTTACATAGTCGAGCTCATAAGCTGACATGGCGTTTTTAATAGGACGTGACTAGCTGTATTAACTTGGGACCATGCCTTATTAATAGAGCTACATACTGTATATGTACCCTTCTCTTCTCTTCTTACAGCAACAGTGACTGTCTGGTAAGCGTTGTGTGTTTCTAGCCCATGTTGATGTATACATTTTGAAATTTAATTTGCCCCATATATTTATACAGACTTTTTAAAAAACAATTTAAAAACTGTATGGCTAAATTGACAGTTTTAGCATGTCATTTATTATAGTACATTTAGTATTTTGGTCACTTGAATTTTCACAAAACAGATCATCCAAATGTGATCAACAGATAAAAATCAAATGCTGGTGGTAGAGTTTCTATAGAAATGTTTCCTTAACATACACTATTTTTTTGAAGTAAATCGGTTGTTTTTAGGGTCTTTTGTTAGAGTTAGATCTTTTATCTTTTATCGTTTGTCTTCTGAACAGCTCTCTGTCAGCTCATTTATCCATTTCCCTCTAGTTTCAGGGAGTTGTCTATGGCCACGACCACGTACAAACCAGGTGAAACCGCCCCTGAAGCTCCATGGATCTCAGTCAGCCCTGCTGGTCTGTGGGAGGTGCAAAGGAGATGGACAGGAGAGAGAAAGCAAGGAGACGACACCCCTCTAATGGGTTCTGTATGCAAAATCAGAGTGTGCCTCAAGAACCACACAGACACGGACACCCCACCTACGAGCCAAAATGAGGCAGAGCCTGAGGTCACTGATGATTCTGACATGCAGGTCACACAGCATCCTCGCTCCCAGGATTCAGTGCTGCAGGTGCCACTGGACCAGTGGGTCCTGTTGCGCATGGGAGAGGGGCAGTGTGACATTGTAGAGAGCTGCCTGGAGAAAATGAGAGCTGGAGAGAGCTGTGAGGTAAGGACAGGGATGTAGTAGACACGTCTCTTCCATGTTGTGGATCATGAGTGTTAAGATGGGTTCCCTCTGGCCCACAGTAAGTAGCTCAAGATGTTCAGATGTTCTCAGAAAGAATGTGATTCAATACTGATGTCTGAAATCAGTCTTGTCCAGCATCACAAAATATAAAATTGTCAGTTGTGCCATGTGTGGTTACAATTTTGACACAACAGTCAATTTTTAAAATATGATGAAAATTGCTGGGTCTAATTTTAAGGTTAAATGCTTTTTGGTTCTTTAATTGCAGTTCACTGTAAAGACCCATCCAGAGGATCCCAACCCAATATCCAGGGAGGCTAATGGTACCCAGTCAAGAAAGACAGAAGAGGGGGAACCGTTTCAGCGTTTCTCTCTGCACCTCCACTCTTTCACTCCTGGGCAGGAGTCCTGGCAGATGACCCCTGCAGAAAAATGGTCCTGGGTGCAGTCTAATAAGCAGAGGGGCAGTCAGCGGTTCGGGAAGGGAGATATCTGGGGGGCAGCACAGTCCTACTGTTGTGCTGTTAAACTGGTCATCACTCTAAAAGGACATACCAGGGGAAACCAACGGGATCGGAAGGAGGAAGATGAAGGTGAGGACCAAGATACGGCAACACAAGATGATAATGAAGAGAAAGAGGCAACTGGCACCCAAAGCTGTTCGCACATCCCAACTGCGGAGGAGTACAGAACTATGAAAGCAGAACTCCACTCTAATCTGTCCCTGTGCCAACTCCGGCTAGGCCAGCCAATGAAGGCCAGGGCCAGCAGCACCAAAGCCACTGCGCTGGACCCAATGAGTGTTAAGGCCTGGTATCGGCTTGGCCAAGCCTGCCTGCAGGTAGGGGACTTTGGGGAAGCCCGTAAAGCCTTTTTCAAGGTTCTCGAACTCCAGCCGGATTCTGCTTCAGCCCGCACTGCCTTAAAACAAGTGAATGCAAAGGCGAAAGAAGTCGACAATAAGCTTGGTCAAAGGTTGAGTAAAATGTTCAGCTAGAAATCATTGTTTAGGACCTCAATAAATAGGAATATGTGTGCCTAATCAGAGACATGAACCCAGATTTCTGATTTAAGGGCATATTTAGAACATGCATACTTAAATACCATAGTAGAACACTGTATACGAGGGGAAAATGTAATTCATGCTTAAACATTACAGCTAATACACTGTTCCTACAGCTGGTAACAGCTTTTATTCCACAAGCTGACAGTTCTAATGTACAAGTAATGTTGTCTGGTGGATGGTGGATGTCTGCTGCTGAAATAAAGTTTCATTGAAACAAGGCTGTACTGGAATACTGGTGGCTTGGGATGAATAATAATATGCATCTAGAAACGTGGCTCTACTGGTGTTTGTATTGTGTAATCATTATATATAGTGAGTACTACATTCAAGATTCAAGAGTTTTATTGTCATATGCACAGCAGAAACAGACAGTTACGCTGTACAATGAAATTCTTACTTTGCTGTCCCTCCATTCACCAATGGATAAAGATAACAAAAAATAAATTAATAATAAAAAATATATACAAAATAAATAAAGTATAATAATATAAGTTGAAGTAAATAAAATTAAAGTAAACTTTTTCCTTTTTTACAATTAAAGAAATTAAAATAAAAGTTACATGTGCTTTTATGTGCAACTATTGTACCATTAGGATAATTAAAACTGCACAATGGACCTAAGTCAGAAAAGCTGAATGACCTAAGCATCCTTTAGAGGGAATTTTCCCAGACATGTCTGCCATATCCCAAGGTTTTGGCCTCTCTAGGCCTGTGTGTGGCACTCGTTAGTCAGTAGATGGCGCCGTTGGTTTAGAAATTATACTACGGACGCGTGGCAGTGTTCTGATTTGTACTGAGCTCGTGAGGGATTATAAAAAGGGGTCTGAAGTAGCACGACATATTATTATTTACTACAACAAACATTTACAAGAACGCCCGTAATACACAGTAAAACATTGTCTCAACTGACAGAAATCGGACAGTGTTTTCATATTCAAAACGAGACGTTTCGAGGAGGAGTGCCTCAAGTCTCTGTGGCGCAATCGGTTAGCGCGTTCGGCTGTTAACCGAAAGGTTGGTGGTTCGAGCCCACCCAGGGACGAGCACTTTTTATTGATTTACTATTCTTTTACTCTCACAGACCTGGCTTGTACCCCCTCTACCCCACACGTCTACTTTTAGCAGACACCAGTCACCGTAATGGGAATGATCCCTTGCTCAGTCACACAGCACCCACAAAGACTCTCCCCACTTACACTACACCTGAATTCACACCCATCCAGTGCCTTCTAGAAATAATGTAAACATTCAGATTATTTAAAACCTGCGTTTAAACTGTTTTTAAAACAGTGCAATATTGTGAATAGAGAGTATGTATAGTTTATATAATGTGTGTATATTTGTAGTATAAGTTAATGTGTAAATATTCAGTATTTCTATTTTGTAAATGTGTTCTTTTTACTACCGTGGCTAAAATGGCTAAACGCTGTTGTTTTCGTGTAAAAATGCTCAAGCACGAAGATTTAACGAAGACAAGATCGTGACTGAGGTCTGGAAAACAGAAAGATGTCCATGCGCTACAAAGACGACCGGAACAAAATGCCGAAACCCGGGATCGAACCAGGGACCTTTAGATCTTCAGTCTAACGCTCTCCCAACTGAGCTATTTCGGCGGTGAAAACCCCGCTTTAAGCCACGCCTGTAGTGTTTGTAGCTCATGTTACAATCACTGCCGAAGCAGCTCAGTCGTGTTTTGTAGTGATTATTTTGAGGCGTTTTGACATGTAACGTCCTTTTATATGGTTTCCCTGATCTGTAACGGCTGGCTTGGTCTCGTCAAATACAGCCACAGCTGACTACCATGCTGCTGCGAACAGATACGGGCAAAAAGAAGGAAACAGAGGAGCAAGAAGACGTTTCAGCTCTTTCGCAGTATCGCGTGTATTTGCGTGTAGCGCGGATATCCTAAAAACATTAGGAACGGACGAAAATAGTGCAAAACTTAACCAACTCGTGCTGCACGCAAAGTGATGCGATGTAACGTTAGCACTACCTCACTCCAGTCTACGACATTATTTGTGCACGTGGTACAAAAATAAATAAATAAATAAAGTAACATGTGTTTATTAACGCGATACTCTGGGCTTTTCATTGTTTGAGCAATAATGCGACAAATGAGTTATATATTTATATTTATATAAAAGAGAGAAATAAGTGAAAAATTCTAAAAATATTATTTTGAAATTGTTATTTTACACACAAAAAAGTTCCCGCAAGTACAAGGCGTGTCGAGTATATAGGAAAATAAATATATAATCTGCATTTTAAACGGTGATATTTTTTATTGAGTTTAAAAATCCGCCGCTTATTAAAAATCCGCTCTGCCTAAACCACACTGACACCGACCTGTCGACGCGAGCAGGGAGAGAACCAATCAGAATCTTTCATTCGTCTGGGGGCGGGACAACAGAGAGGCAGAACCAACCAGAAAGAAAAAAATAAATTCTTATTATATAATAAGAAAAACGAAGAGGATCCAGCTTTGTCAAATAAAAAGGATGCTTTTTGATAGTGCAGGAGTAAACTAGCAGCTCCTTTGTTGTATTCTGGCATCCTTTTCTCCAGGTGTTTAGTCTCTTCCAGGTAGGCCCTCTCATTGTTATCAGAGACCAGACCAACAACAACGCTGTTGTCAGCGAACAGTGACAACGCTAGTGGAGCTAGAAGTGGGGTACAGCAGGGGGCTCACATACACCTTACAAAGAACCAAGGCATGTAATTGTCGTGGTTTTACATATAGTAGTAATTTAATTATTGTTTTACATATGAGCAATAAACACATGACAGCCATAATATGTTGTGGTTTGTACACTGGTATACTGGTCAACAGCAATGGAAGCTGATATGGGTATGGAAAAATTAATTGAGCCCAGCTGCTGTAGGCTGCAAAATCTTTATTTAAAGAAAATACATTTTCCCTGCACAAACCTGAGCACATCTGGGCATGACAGGATTCTCTTGTCCTACCCTTTCCATATGAAGGGTACGAGAGATTTTAGGTTGCATGCACACTCTAAGCAAAATGAGTTGTATATAAAACTAAATGGGGTTCTTTACCTATAATGACGGTGGAACCTAGCCCAAATCACTTTATCACTGATTACCCTACAAATTAATATTCTAGTTAATATTTCTAACATTACTCCATCATTTACAGGGCCGCATGATCTTCAACATGTAAACTCTATATCAGTGTCACCATTTGCTCAGGCCTTTGAGCAGGAGGTTGTTTATGCTCTCAGGAGAACGAGATGTTCTCTCGAAGGCCGTTATCAGGACACTTTGGCTGTTTTTGGCAGAACTGAAAATGAAGAAGTGAGCTCGGGCTGTAAGAGTATTATGAGCCATAATACCATAGCAAGCTAAATGTGAGATGCTCCTCAGTACGGCCTATGCACACCTGTTCTATGCAGCGTAAAGTCGCATGAAGGCCATTCGCTCATTTCTTCCTGTTCACCTTTTAGAGACTTTAAGACAGTTAAAGATTCAGTGACGTATGTTGACTGATTGCTCTTAGTGAAGGACACTAGGAGTGACATGAGATAAGAGCGTATGCTCATGTGTGGAGTGGAGCCTTCCACGCTCATCTGAGCTGGACGACATACAAGAAAATATTAGACACTGCCAGCAAGTCAACAGTCAGTTCTTGAAGGTGATGTGTTCAAAGCAGGAAAAATGGCCAAGCATAAATATCCACTTTGACAACAGCCAAATTGTGAAGGCTAAACCCTAACCCTAACCCTAGAAGGCTTTCCTGGTATGCAAGTCAGTACCTACCAAAAGTGGTGTACCGGCTCAGTGGTGCAATCCATGGAGGCCCCACCTGGCACCTTCTGCTATGGCCTTGGTGCCAGATACCACAGGACGCCTTCAGAAGTATTGGGGAGTCCATGCCATGAATGGTCAGATCGGTATATGTCCAAATGTTTGTGGACAACCTAAAGCTACTTTAAGCCGCACCCATTGCTGAGATAAATGTGGAAATGCACACACACAGCTCGTCTAGTCCCTGTAGAGAAGCATTGCCAATAGAATAGGACTCTCTGGAGAAGCAGATAAACATGAACCTACTGGCACCATGTCGAATGCCAGGTGTGGACTAGAAGGGTATAAAGTTTGGGCTGTGGATCAGTGGAACTGATTTCTTTGGAATGATGGTGCTTTATCCAATGCTTTTGGGATGACTTGGTGAGTAGAAGAGGGGGGTTGGGTGGTGGGGTCTCCGCTACACTGTCCTGTCTCTTTTTTGATCCAACTCAGGTCTAAGTGAAATGTTGTTTTCTCAGGAAATAATAGCACAATGGTTAGATCAAGTCTGTGTTAGTTGTTAGTTTAAAAGGGTATTGCATGTAAATGTATGGACCTGTTGAGATCATTCTCTAAATTTTCCTCCATATTTTATGTGTCTAATAAAATGCATAAGGCTGAAACATTTTTACAGACCTTCATTAAGCCTGGGAGTTTTTTTTACTACAGTTTCTAAGTTAGTCCTGCTGTGGTAAGTCACTCAATAAAGCCATTTGTAAGGTATAAGGTTTTATATAGGACTACCTACAAACATTGTTCCACCAATCTGATGAAACCTCTAACCAAGCAAAAAATCTTTTAAGCATCCAAATGGTTTGTTGCATTTATCATGCTTCTATATATAACCGGTATGTTTACTGAAGAGGCCTTGGAGAATCCCTTTTTGAGAGAGCACCAGTTAGAAACACCAGTGTTTAAATGGGCTGTCTAAAGTATTAATCAGAAGAGTCTACAATAAGGTAATTGTGTGTCTCTCTGGCTAAAAAGACCACTGCCCATAAAACACTGTGGCGTTTTCTTTACATTAACACATCTGACTGAACTCACCAGCTACTTATAAACCCCCCCTGTGAGCTGAGTGTGTAAGAGAACCATGGGAACCAGGGAGAATGTATGTGCAGAGCAAGGCGCCCTGGGCTGGGAGACAGACCTATTGTTGATGCACCACAGAACAGAGCAACATTCAACAACTTTATGAGTGAATTTAGTGGAGTTTACTTTTGAAAGTATAAAATGGCAGCAATCACCTAGAACGGTGTACATTTACATTACATTCATTTCCATTTCTCACTGTAAACTACTTGGACTTGTGTTTGTGTGTTTTGTCTGACAAGGCCTGAGTGGTACATAGCTGACGCCAGGAGTCCACAATAAGAATGAAGGGGATCACAATCCACAGGACGTTCATGAACACAAAGTAGAACCAGAAATAGATGGGGTGGCCGTACTCGCTGTGGCTGTAGCCATCTCTGTGTTCAGTGTAGAAATAAAGCACTGCTCCATAAAGCTGCCCTGTGGACAGAAGAGATTGAGACGGTTGATCAAAGACTGTTGAGCATAGACTGACAGATAATACTATACTACTATACTATAATACTAAAGGATAATAATAAAGAACTGAAGGTTGAATGCACTAGCTTGCTGTAACACATTTTATGTCATAAACATTACAATATACACAGAATGAACACACAGCCCATAATATCACATCCACTGACCATAGGCACAATTTGTAGCTCTAGAATTACAGACTGTAGTCCATCTGCTCATCTGAACACTTCATTAGCCTCCTTTCACCCTGTTTTTCAATGGCTTCCTAGTTTGTTTATCTTGTAGATGTAAAGTCAGAGACACAAGCTCATCTGTTACTGCACAGTTTTTGTTGGTCATCCTCCAGTCCTTCAAAAGTGGTCACAGGCCATTGCCCACAGGACGCTGTTGGCTGGATATTTCTGGTTGGGGGACTGTTCTTAGCCCAGCAGTGACCCTGAGGTGTTTAAACACTCCAGCAGCAGTGCTGTTTCTGATCCACTCATACCAGTACAACACACACCAACACACCGCCGCCATGTCTGTGTCACTGCAGTGCTGAGACCCACCACTCAAAAAATAGCTGCTCCATGGTGGTTCTGTGGTGTCTCGACCATTGACGAAAAGGGTGAAAGGAGGCCAACAGGGTATGAAGAGAAACAGATGTACTACAGTCTATAATTATAGAACTACAGAGTGCTCTTATATGATAAGAAACTGGAGCTGATAAAATAGGCCACGTTTATTCCAAACCAGAATTATTAGGGGGAACAACTCTGGCCAAAACACTACTTTTAATTGACCTTAACTTTCCTTTTTAGGCAGGTAGCTTTGAGCCAACTTTGAGGTGTGCTTGAGGCCAATATCTCCAAAACAATTACGGGTTGCCCAACCAGACGTAATCCTAACACCTATACATTCTGCTGAAGTGTTATGCTGGATGAGACTAACATGGACTTGGTACCGATCCCTATCTCTACCGACCATAAAGCCCTCTTAGATTATGACACTGCTTTTTGGGCACCACACATTCCTTCTCTGTATGATAGAAATACCCGACAGTTTACCTAGACATGCCTAGACCATGTAATTATTCACCTGTATTTATTGTAGGCATGGAGGCACCCTGTAAACAACTATTCTGAAAACAAGTAAACTAAGTGTCTAAAGTTTGAATGTCGCATCACACAGATTTCAGAGTCTGAACCGCCGTGGGGTTTGAAATGTGCAGTTATCATCATCATCATCATCAACTGTGATGTGTAATCAGGTGCATTCAATGTTTAGACTGGTGCTGTGCTAAAATGCATCTCACCTAGTGATACAATTAGCTGCAAGATAAATCTGTAGGGCCGATTGAACAAAAAGGCCACGACGATCCACAGACTGAAAGGTCCCCATAGACACGCAGTCACTGTTTCCATGCACACAGTGAAATTATCCGCTCTAAAAAAGAACACCATAAAAGCAGTTAATAGACCCATGAAGGTGGCTAAAGAACACAAAATGAGCATAAAAAGGAGCATAAATGACATACTGTTCACACATAGATCGACTTACATTACATATCTGCTGTCACCTTTTGAATATTCCTTCCCTGTGAGGAAAAAAGAAAAGGGCGGTGAGCCCTAGACACAAAACTCTAAATGACATAACATCACCAGGATCCACAGATCCACCTAACTCTACTTTTGGAGGATTTTGGAGGCAAAGGTTTTTTGCTAGCTGCAAGTTCAGGTCCTAGAAGCCAAATGAGTGCTTAACCCCCTAAACTCTACGACTTTTCTAACATCCTAAGGACCATTATTAAGACCTTTTCATACATGGAAAACGTCGCAATCCAGGTAGTATATGGGGGTGTTCTACAAGTGGGCAACTCAATTCAACCAGATTCAATAACAGAACTATAATAATATAACAGCTAACACACAGAGAGCATCAGGACAGCATGGTGCAGATACCTGATGATACTCTGCTCATTCATATCATTCATTCTAGCTCTGTTAATGCCAGACACCATCTACTACAGTAACTGAACAGTAGTTGAACAGCAATGCATCTCCAGTACTAAGTCTTATGTTATAGACTGAGAATTCCCAACCCTAAATAACCCACCTTGCACTCTGTTGACCTTTTCCTGCTTAAGTCATTCCTGGGATCTGTAAATCTATCGTCTATAAGTGCTACCTTTAAAGCTTCAGAAAGTTTAACTCACAGAGCTGGGAGAGGAAGCTCTGGTCTGCTGGAATGATGGGATAGTAGAGCGCAAACCAGCCCTCAATGACACCATGGATAAAGCCGCACACTGTAAACCAGCACAGAGCCAACCTTCTCCAGCTGCTCAGCCTTCCTCCAGACACCTTCTGCCCTGTCAGAGCCCAGGCTACCAGGATGAACAGCCCAGACACAGAGAACAGGAATGTGACAATCTCAACCATTGAACGGTCATTTTGTACGTAGTTTGGGATAGACAGGTTCCTGGGCCAGAAGGGGTGGTTTGCTTCAACTGCTGCCTTTGACATCTAAGAAAGACACGAAAAGGGTTTTTTAAATTTAATTGGAAAACAAAATAAAACAGAAAAATCATCACACTCAGTAGTAAATAGTACTGATGCATGCAGCATAGTTTTAAAAATTATTAATAATAAATTAAAAAATTATCCTTAATCCCACAACTGTCTTATTTGAACTATGGTATTTTGTCTAAATGTCACTTACCTTTACTGATGGTCATGCATATACAGGGGAAGCTGAAGTCTGTGGTCGGACCTGGCTCGGAAGTGCAGCAAGTAGAAATGTGAGACAGGTGTGTACGGCTCTGCAGGACGTTTCTGGCGAACTGGAAAAATCATCTCAGCCATAAATGACATCAGCCATGCAATCAACATGTGGCGCCATGGAGTTGCAAAGGCCACCCAATAGGTATTCACACCGGCGAGCTCACCGGAGTCACTCTCCGCCTTCTTGGGCGAAACAGCGAATAGAGAAGCCCCACACGAGGCGAGCTCAGCTTTCAACTGGACGGTCATCTCGGAACATGCGTGACGTCAGGGGGGGGGGTTGAGACTCGGGATTGGTTACAGAACTCACAGAAAGTCTGCAGTTAACGCCCCCTCTGTCTGATAGGGATATGAACAGTATGTGCTCATTTAAATGCAATTTAGCTACATATTTTAGAGCTTATATATATTTTCCATTATTGTTAGACGTGGTTTAGGTCCGTGTGAAAAGAAAAGCTTAGCCCTGGATGGAAGCGAGTTTCTTGCCGTGACCCGGATTCGAACCGGGGTTGCTGCGGCCACAACGCAGAGTACTAACCACTATACGATCACGGCTCACCATCAGGGCGC
The DNA here is from genome assembly GCF_030463535.1 of Salminus brasiliensis. NCBI lineage: Eukaryota > Metazoa > Chordata > Actinopteri > Characiformes > Bryconidae > Salminus > Salminus brasiliensis. The sequence continues at coordinate 18,066,359 of NC_132891.1, forward strand.
TGGTGTGCACTCCAAAAAGAAGAGCCTAAGAGCATTGCCATGCCATTGTCAGTCATCGTTTCATTAGTTGGTTTAGCTACTTTTTTAACTGTCATGTAATTAATTATAACGTTAAATACATTGAAATGGTGTCGCGTAATCAGTGGCATTATTGACCACGTGTCTCGAAAGACAACTAAATTAATGAAGATAGTTCATAGGGAAAAAAACAGCACGGCATCCGAGAATACTAGCTAGCTAATGGCTAATAAGTGAACTCCCAGAGTGTCCGCTTTAGCTAGAACACTAGCTATACCTTCTTTACCGACTTTGTAAAAGAAATGTTGCATATAAAGTACAGAGTGTAGATGAGCTTCAAAATAAGAAAACAAAACGAAAAGACGATCAGTGGTTCCTTCAAAAGCAGGACTGTCTGAGTCGCACACAGGTCCCATATGGTCTAGCGGTTAGGATTCCTGGTTTTCACCCAGGCGGCCCGGGTTCGACTCCCGGTATGGGAATTACCGTTTTGAAATTTTACATCTTTAGGTCCTAGTAGAGCAGGGGAGGACATTTTTTTGCTTTTTCTTCTCAAGCACATCTGCTTTAACTCACCTACTAATTGGCAGCTTTAGTAGATCTGTTATAACAGGAAAATCAGAAACCTGTGCTTGACTATTAGATGTTTATTAGTAACATTGAATGTCAGGCCTCCTCAACATTTGAGTTATGTACCAACACAAACCCACTGTGATCAGATAAACGGGTCAGGTTGTAAACCTGTACATTTTAAACAGTACAATAATGTATGCAAAATCTATGTATAATGTATGCATAGTGTAAGTTAATATGTATATATTCTGTATGTCTTATTTTGCATATATTAGTGTTTCTACTACTGTGAGGGACTATTTGATTTGATTTGGCCCCGAGTACAGAACAAAATGCTGCATGGCTAGTGTTTGACTTTATAGACTGAATTAAACACCAGAATAAAGTATTCCAGAAAGGCTGAACCAACTGAACCTGTTTATATCCAAGTACAGCAGAAAAGCTTGAGCAGAGGACCCTCCAGGACCACAACTAACAACTAAGGACACCCTACTACCTGACCTCAAAATATTTGAGAGACCTAGGGGGTCACAAGGAAATTGGAAAAGACAACTGTGAAATGCATTTGGAAATAATAAAAAAAAGACTGGGGGAATGAAAGAGGCATATGGGAGCTAATCATTTCAGTTCACTTTTCCATTTCTACCCTGTCCATTTTTTCCAATAACTGCAGAAAGCCATTTTCCTTTTCCTGTCCCAGTCGCCTTCTGTGCGCAATCTGCGTATTGTGTTTAGAGAATGTCCATGTACGTAGATCACGTAGGAGAGTAGGCAGGCTGAGCCTATTGGTTCCCCCACTGTCAGCTGACTCCGACTGTCATGTGACCTGTCATGGCGGAGACTGTCTGGAGGAGCTAGGCTGGATTCAGCATGTTAATAACAATAGCATTTCAATGAATGTAGCTAGTTTAACTGTCTGAAGCTCACGGTCGTATTCCTAACCACAATCTCTGAGATCTGTTAAAAAACTAAACTGTGAGTCGAAGCTGCGAAAATGGGCCTGGATCCCGTTTCTGTACATTTGGATCAGCAGCTGCTCCGCTTCATGGATCGGCTCGAAATCCTGCAAGAGAAAAGACAGAAGCTGAACTCACTCATAGAAGAGGTAGGAAAAGAAACCTGTAAATCATCCAGCCTCCAACGGTATTATTTTTTTATTTATTATTTATTCATTTATTTCACAGGGATGGTTTAACATTTCCAAGGCACGTTACTCGATGGGAAACAAGCAGGTCTCGGCTCTGCAGTACGCCAGCGAGATGGAACCGCTCATCTGCGTTCATTCCAGGTCCAGACAGATTCCTGTCCTAAACCACCGTAAACTAAACTCCATCATTACTACTGAGCCGTATAAGCTTTGTGGATCTATAGGCCACAAAACAAGTACAATGGACATCTGAGCAACTGCACACTTTTTTTTCAATTCAGAAGCTTCCGAGTGAAGAACAATTAAAGCACTTTTATTTATGGGTTTTTATGGGTATTTATGGGTATCATATTCACTGGCCCATTTGCAGTCTTTATTGATTACATTTATTTAAAAAAAGGCTGCAGTAATGCTGGAATTGTAGGACGAAGCCGATATGCAATATTCTTTCCTGTACATATCTGCTGAGGTTGATACATAAACTTTTATAAAATGCAGTAATCTGAGGTACCTTGATTTGGACATAGGCGACATATAATTGCTGTCATGCAAAATCTTTGTACCTCCAAAATAGCAACTTCACAGGATGGGGTGAAAAATCGACTTAAGTTTGAAAGGAAGTATTTTTTTTTCTTTTTAGATCATTTCTATTGGTCTGTTCATTGTGACATTTTGCTACAATGTAAAGAAAAACTACCACTAAAATGATTCAAAATATATTAAAAAAGAAAAAAATGGATACAAGTTTTTTTTGTGACAGTGACAATATATATATAGGATTACAGTGAAATGCAGACCCTGCAGCCCAGCAATGAACACTTGTCTGGAGTACATGAAGTACATCCTTAAACATTGGTCAAATCTAATGGAATAAGTACCTACTGATATGGGTGTAATTGTGGATCCTTGATTTAAAAACATCATTTGGCATTTGGGCCACACATCTTTGGAGGCACATGGGTTCAGTCATTGTACAAGCAGATTATTCATTCTTGTGAAACACACCTGCATTGCTTATAAATATCTTTCAGTGATGATTATGAGATTTTGTCTTGTGTCTGACTGCTTTTGTTCTGACATGTAGTCTTTCAGAAAAAGGTGAGGTGGAGTTCAAGTGTGAACGAACGGAGCTCAAAACAGAAGAACAGGGACCGAGTGGTACAGTAGAGAACATAGGACCAACAGAGGGAGGTAGGACAGAAATACTGGATTTGTCCATTTCTGTGTATTTATAATAGACTGTAAACCTACTGCACTCAGCTCGGTTTTGTAACTGTTGGGCAAGTATGTGAGTGTGTGTCTTTACATTAACAATCAGCATGCATAACACCAAGTGATACTGAACTTAGGAAAGATAACCAGAGAAGTGTTCATGGAAAAATCTTTTTTGCAGGCCTTAGGAGGAGAACGAATGTCAAACAGAAAGAAACTAGTAAAGAGGACACCCCTGAGGGGCAGCAGGAAAAGGAACCTCAGGACAGCATGAAGAGCGAAAAATCATTGTGTCAGCATCAAGATCCACTGAAATGGTTTGGGATCCTTGTGCCACAGAATCTTAAGCAGGCTCAGGCTGCTTTTAAAGAAGGTAAGATTAAAGCGATAAAAGAGTTTGGCTCAACATAACATTCACAGTTTCTGGTTAGGAATGTAAATGGCTATTCAGACTCGGGTTGCATATCATACATATTTCAGTATTAGAATTGAATTTGAAAAGGTCACATTGAGTGTGTGTTTTTTACTGCCATGCAAGTAATCTGTTTCACATATGAAGAAAAAGAAAACAATTTTATCTTGAATCAGATTTTTAGACTTGTATGTGAAATCAGGTTGTACTTGCATTTGCGCAAACATCCCCACTTGTCTCCATAGTAATAACACATGTGTGGATAAACTGACAAACTGGGACAGGAAGGAAATTTGAGTTACCTGGTCACATTTCTGAGCTTAGATGTTTATCTGTAACTTAATGACCAGGACTAGCTAACAGAGCAATCATGCTATATTTCACAAAGGTATTACACTATTTTATCAGCTACAACATAAACAGTACATGCAATAATGTGTTTAAGCCTGGATGTGTAAATGTCCACCGCCGACCACACTCCCAGTCTGACTGGTAAAACTGAGTCACATGCACATGTTTCATGTGACTTTTTGTCATTTAGACATCATAAACTATTATAAATAAAAATATATATATATATAGATATACTGGAAAAATTTTTTTAGCTTCCTGGCTGAAGGCCTAAATGAATCTGCAACATTATCTCTAGTGGCAGGTTTATTAGGAGCTCTCTAAAGTGGACAAATATAAGTATATAAATAAATATAAAACAGTTTAACACACAGTTCACTTCCTTGTCCATACAGCCCATATATGGAAACTAAACTTCAAAAACAGTCTATTTATAATTATCTTTCTGTGATGTTACAAAACTATTACATTTACAATAATCTGCCCATTGCTGCTTACAGCGGTATATCCCCACACCTTAAATCTGTTTTAACCTGAGAGTGCTTTCAGGAGGCTGGGAAAACCGCCATGTAAAACGTATTAGGACTATTTTGGCACATAAGCACAAATTTTATAAGTTTATAATTTAGGGGTGAAAAGTAAAGTACAAGGAAACTGTAGGATATGGGCCTTTTAAGGTAAAAAAAGCATAAAATAGGCACTTGGACCCACTAGCAGGTTCCAGCCTTTGGAGGAATTGTTAAGGGGTTTGCAAACTTGAAAAACGTTATAGTAGCCATACAATTGTAACAATTAAGCAAAGTTTAAAATATAAAAAAAGTAACTTTTTTTTATTTTCTTTTTTTCTTTTACTGGATCCATTCCTCTCAAGAAAAATTCAAATGTCAAAGAAATGTCCAGAAAAAAAACCAAATGAACTAGTGTAGTGAATGGGGGATAAGGGGATTCTCCCAACAAACAGACATGGCATGTCCACAAAATATTTGTTAGTTTGGTTTGTGTGTTCAAGCTATTATATGCTGATGGTCTGTAATCATTGCTTCTTATCAAATTCCTAAGAGGCTTACAGTACAAAATATGGTCCATGCTGAATTCATTGATATGTTGTTTTTACCAAATATTCAGACACTATGTATTCATGCTGTTCTTGAATATAACCGCACAGTGTAATTTCTTTTTTTTATTATTTGCAGTCATCACTCTGTCAGCAGAGATGGCAACCCTGCAGAGTGCCATTCTGGCCACTAGAAAGGAGATGCAGACTCAAATGAAGGAGAAACACAAGATTCAAGCTGGAGGGAAAGAATAGTATAAAATATTTTACATGTTTTTTGTGTTTTGTTTGTTTGTTTTTTTGCTAAATTATTTATGTCTGGATTTCTCCCGGATTCCTTTCATGTACCAAACTGGACTGTCTTGACTCAGGAATAAAGTGTAAACATTGTCCTGTACATTTCTGTTGAAATACAGCATATGAGGTTTATACATTCCTAATAAATACTCTAAATTAGAATTGAAGTGTGTTGTAAGGGTGAAAATGTTTTCATTTCATTACATATTTATTATGATCTTAGGGTTTAGGATACATGATTCTGCCTATTAAACACAGGAAATAGATTGTAGAGTATTTGGAGACAATGGACAAGGAATAAGAGTAACTTATGGAGCAGTTTGTCTTGCTCATGATCCACATACCCTACCTTCAGTATACATGTTCACATGTCTTTGGATTTTAGTGATTTTGTGGCCCTCGTAATCATGGTCTTGAAGGATACTGACACTTTCAATCAAGGCTTCAAAACTTCACACACTGGGAGGGAAAATTCCTCCAGGGCCTCTTTTCAGGATCAACTGCAAAGACAGTAAACAGACAGCCGTTTAATACATGTCCAGACACATGCGGTAAACACCGTTAACAGGCCTGGATTAACTGTTTATGTCCTGTCCTGAAAATATCTTTGGATAAAATCACCGTTTCAGTCAAGTTTAGTGTAACGTGAGTGTTTTCGTTCGGGTAATGTCCACCAGGGGGTACAGGGGGACGTATCAAACTGTTTAGCCAACTTACCAGCCATTTCTGTTACTGGCTAAGTGTTTCTCAAACTTTAGCTCAACGTTGTTAACCGAGCAATTCGATGGATACGTTCTCGGTTACAATGGGGAGGAAAGGGAAGGTGGGCTTTTACGCATGGCGCTTTAAACGGCACTTCACGCTGCAAGAAGAACGTGGGAATAATCTTTACGTTCAGTGCAATTTATGTCTGCCTACAAAGAACGTGCTTTCGACTCCGAAAACGTCCTGCTCGAACCTGAAGAAACACCTGGACGTGAGTTGTCCGGCACAATGAGCAACACTCTGTATGTGCTGATGTGTGGTTTGGTAACTTGCTGTCTCGGATGCGCGCGTGATTATTTGTTTACAGTTAGCTCGCTAGCTAGCAACCTAGCTGCTGCTTCTGCCCTTGGCTTTATTCCAGCGGCAGTTCTTGTTATTAATGCAACGCCATGCCGTTATGACAGTTTTTGTGAGCGGGCTATTCGCTCTGGGAAGCATTTAACTAGTTAGCTATATGGTTAAAACTGTCGTTGCCAACTTGTGAACGAACTCGGGCTGTATTTTGTCTTCGCTTTAAAACACCAGCATCACTACTGCTGCAGCTGCTGCAGCTGCTGCTAGCGGGCTAGCCCCGTTAGCCGGCTGTACAGTAGTCTAGCGCTGTCTCGCTACCACAGAGGAATGCAATGAACTGTAGCTAGATATAGCTAGATTTCGCACACAGTGTAAAGACTTCTCGGCTTTAAATGGCACAGCACAAGATTTGAGAAGTTGGTAGCTAAATGTTTGAATGAATAAAGGCAGTAGACATCGCTGGTCCTGTACTGTCCATCTAGCTAAAGATGATGGATATGACGTGCCATCTCACGGCGAATCCGCTAGTTAGCACTACTAGCTAGCTGCTGGCTAGCTAGCTAGCTAAATGACGGGATAGCGAATTCTAAGCTCAGTCGTCCATGTCAGCGATAACCTAATAAAACATGGCCCATCCTAACGCCGCGATAGCTGAACGCATTGTCCGCTTGAATGCATATTATTTCAGCCAATTGTGGATGGGAACCGTCAAAATGGTCGAGGGAAAGGAAGCCCTCCCCTTTACTGTCTACTTCCTGGAGTCCGAAGCGCTATCGGCTAGATAGGGCTGTTTACAGTGGGGGGCGAACAATTTTGCCAGCCACATTAGCTAGCTAGCTTGGCCTGTATGTCGCGCGTTTTTACCGTGGGAGTATAAACACAGCGCGTTGGATGCTGGATGCAACGATTTCCGCCATAATGCGCAGGCGATGCGATCGGTGGGCTTTCAGATGAACGTTATCTCTCAGACAACGACCCTGTTATCATGTGTGACAGCGGCGAGGCTCTCGGCGTAACGCGGCTGAACCGAAGCGCGGCTGTCTAGATCGCGGAATTGTTTGAAGAGGAAGGCGAATTGCAGTCGATTTGGGAAAGTTGTTTGTTGGGCGTTTCGTTGCCGCCGTCGTAGAGGGGTTAAGAATCACCGATGGCGTCAAATTCTCGAGTCTCCATTCTGGATTACTTCAATATTGTCTTTGAGGGGGAAAATGGAAAAATCGAGTCGAACTGCAAAGCTTGTGGCACACGGATACAGGCCAAGCGGACAGTTACCTCTAACTTCGTTACACATTTAAAGGTATGCGATGGACAGTTCATTAATGTGATCTAAACCGGTTAAATCGCGTCGTTGAAGTGATGCTGATGTAATCAGAATATTAATGTAGTGGAATATTGATGATGACGTTCATGACTTGGTACGTCCCATCTTCAGTGTTTACTCGGGTTTAGTGTAACTCAGCTAGCTTAACTTTGCCCTTTGTTGGAATAGAGACATTTATTTGCAGCATATTACTATAAGAATAAGAAATGCATTCTTGTGTAATAAAGCCTTTAATCATGACATGGCCCAAATTCAATGCTTCTAACTAGTAACGACCATTATCTTCTTTCCCATTTTCACACAGCGCAAACATCAAGCAATGTACGATGAGTTTCTGAGGAAGAAAGACGTGAAAAGAGAAGCTTATGCTTCAGGGACAGTGCAGACCTATGCGCCTGTGAGAGACACGAACCGAACAGCTACTCAGAGCGGAGCGGGGTCGGCCAAGTTTGACCGCACTGATCCACGGCAGTCACTCATTTCCGAAACCATCGCTAAGATGATCATCCGAGATCTGCAGCCTGTGCAGATTGTGGAGAATGAGGGTTTCCGTGAGCTGCTTCAGCTCCTCGAGCCTCGATATATCCCAGAACCAAGCCATTACATACAGCAGCAGCTCCTTCCGGCCTACGCCTACCAAGTCCAGGTCTCGACCAAGCTGGCTCTGTCAGGAGCAGAGTCCTGCAGCGTAACCCTGGACCTGTGGAGGAGCAACGCTGTGTCTGTCAGCACCACTTCTGGCTACATGGGAGTGACATGCCATTTCATAAGCGCAGACTGGCAGATCAAATCCGTGCTGTTGGCATGTTTACCTCTGTCAAATCAAACTGACACGCAACGGATGCTCGCCGACTTTGACGAAATCTCCCATGCTCATGGCATCTCGGGTAAGGTGTTCCGTATAGTCCTCGACCCCTCTGCCTGTGAAAGTCGCTCTGCCTTCCGCTTGCCTGGTTTCTATCTCCATGGTAATGGTGATGTGGAGGACGAAGAAGATGACGATAGCAGCGATGAAGAGACCGGCACGGGGATGGGTAAAGAAGCTGTTAGTGGAGAAGAGGAGGACAACTCTGTAAACCAGTTCCTGGCTCGGTGTAGGATAGACTGTTTTGCCCGCTCACTGAGTCAGTGCGTTCGAGAAGGAATCCGTTCCTCCCCGCAGTTATCCATAACTCTCACCAAAGCAGCGTGCTTCTACAACTATATCATTGCTACGGTGACTCCTGAAAAACTGGCCCAAGTGTTCAGCCATGTAAACGGACAAGGCCCTTCGGCTTCAGACCGGCACTGGAACTCCCAGCTTAAGACAATGCGACAGATGCTTGAGTCGGTGGATTTCTTAGAAGACATAGTGGACAGAAACGATCTGGCCCTCAACAATGTTGAGAAAGCCATGCTGCGGGAGCTGGTTGAGGTCCTGGAGCCGTTCGAGGAGGCCACAGATATGGTCCAGGGTGACAAGCACGTATCCATCAGCCTCGCCCTCCCCAGCGTGCTGGGCCTGCGCAAGCACCTGGCAGAGGTCATCACTCACCAGTGCACAGGGATCGTAACAGGACTGTCTCAGGCACTGGACCGGAGACTGGCCGGCATCCTGGAGGATCCTCTATATGTGACAGCCACCACCTTGGACCCGCAGTTCAAGCTTTCCTGGAGCAGCGACCGTGACTGGCACAAGCAAGTTCTACTGGAGGAGGTGGGAAAACACACTCAGGCAGCGAGTCCACCGGAGGCCAGTTTGGACGCTCAGCCATCCCCATCCAAACGCAGCAGGCTGTTCTCCTTCATCAAGCAGAGGCCGACCACGCAGGCCAAGAGCATGGAGCAGGAGCTGTCCGCTTACCTCCTTGAGGAGCCCACAGATGAGGACCCGCTGCAGTATTGGAAGCGCAAGTCCATTGACTTCCCTCTGCTTTCACAAGTGGCCAAGAAAGTGTTTACAGTGCCAGCCACAACAACAACAGTGGAAAGGATATTCAGTCTGGTGGGGAAGACCCTTAGACCGGAGCGCTGCCGACCCCTTCCAAAGAACTTAGAGACACTGATTTACCTAAAGGCCAATTTTAGTTTACTGTGGTCGTAACAAAATCAAGGGGCATCTTTACAGGTCACTGACAATAGCTTTATAGAAATTGGGATTTTTTTTTTTAAACAGAAGGATGCCTCCAATCCCAAAAGCAGTGTGTGCCTGTAACATCTGAGTAAACAAACTGTAGAATTACCCAAAGGAACATCGAACTGTCTTTTTCGTCTGGGTATAAATACAAACACACATACAGTAAATCTATTTATAGATGCATATATTTACACGTTAATTACAGTGTAGTTTAGCTTTTCTGTACTAGCTGATCCTTTTATCACTTTAGTTATGTGGCATGTTTTACACATATTATAACACATTCTCATGTTCTTTCTACTTGTTCACCTTAATGTTATGATATCCAAATAAATAACTGAGACGTTCACAACCGAAGTGCAGCCCCCCTTCCATTTTCTTATCTGGAAGGATAGCATAGCCAAAGGCAGAGTGCTGTTTGCAAAATCCAATTGATTTCCTCAGAATGCATATTATTGCTCACTTTCAGGCAAAGAAAGAACGGAAATCGTGCCACATCCCTGTTGACGTGACCTTTAGAACCACGAAGGAGATCAGAGCAAGCGACAATTCAGCAGATAAGTGTTTTCTGTGTTTGTTCTTCGCTTACAAATCCAGCCTAGCGGAAAGATGCAGGCAGGCCGGGTAATTGGAAATAATTACATTTCATTCCTGTAGGGAATTGAACAGAGTCTCCAGCTGGCATGGCTGAATAGCAGGAGCATTAAACCATGAAGGAAATGAAGGCCCTGTAATGCATTGTTTGGCAATCGGTGTGTAAATAGAAAGAGGAGTTTAAAAATTCTCACTCAAACATTATCAGCCGGCAGGAAACAACAGCTTTTTTTGTTCTCTTTGTCACAACATGGAGAGAGGACAGGATCCCATAGCAACCAGAGGATTACCATTTTTATACCACAAAACTATCAGCACTGGTTTTGTGTCAGATGATGATGACGACAACCAGGCATACCGCAGAACACAAGACTGCATAGATGTGACAGGTTGTGCATTGTAAGTATAAAAATAGACCTTTTTTCTGGTCATTGGGAGAAGACATTAGCATAAATCACCTACACATCTATAAATGCCGTTACCTACAGGTTTAGATGTGAGAGAGAGGGGAGCAGTGGCGCAGTGCAGATGTAATGAATATTTAGTGTATGTGAGAATGGAGGGGGGGGGGGGGGGGGGGGCAGCACCTCAATTTCAATTTCCCTCTCTCTGCTGAGTAATTCTTTTCAGAAGTAATTACCAGACCTACTGAAATGGATGATCCATCATTGTGTTGCTCTAGGAGGAGAGGAGAAATGCACAATGTATTCTTTGAAATTGTGCCCTATAGGCAAATAGGGATGGCAAACTCTGGGTGGATGTTGGATGAGAATGGGGAGGTAAAATGTTCCCTTAAGAACAATGTCCATTAACTGTGATGCAGAATCACATTTCTGTAGGATGAAGACACATAAACCTGCATACAGTTGGGGGGCGAGGGCGGTTGGAACAGGCAAAAAAAAAAAAGTTATATTTTGCTTCTATTAGGGGAGACGACCTCTTGATTTAAATTAATTTCTAGGCTGTAACATCTGTTGAATAATTTCTTTTTGCAGTTTCAAAAGCTGGTTTATATGTTAAAGTAGGGCTGCACGATACTGAGGAAAAACTGACATTGCAATATATATATATATATTATTTTGTTTCCCAGATTTTACCAGAAGTGATCCAGTATATCATTATCATTAATTATGTCTAATGTGTATCCAAGATTGAAGTAAAATAATTGATACTGGGCAGATTGAATCTGCCTCTGGTAGATCTGCCATGGAAAATGAGCACAGTGTGAATTCTCCTCCTGTCTAAACAAACATTAATTTGACATTGCAGGTTATGTGATGTGACTATTGCGCATGTGCACATTTGAATAGCGATGCTGAGATGATATATTGAAGCTAAAAAAAAAAAAAATTTAATATGAAATTGAGGTCTGTAAGGTTTTTGAGTCTTTGGTGAAAAAATGATTCAGTCAAATGAAGACAGAGTCTGAAGATATGCTTTGCCAGATTAATGATGGGCAAATGCTGGTATTTTGATGATGCAAAAAATGATGAATCAAAGCATAAAAATCAGGTTTAAAATCAGGTACAAGTACAAAATCCACGAGCCTGCCTAAGCCAGAGTAAAAAGCAGAACTTCCATGAGGAAGAGATGAGCTGAGATAATTTATCATAACAAGTATCGGCTGTCAACTTAGGAAGTGCTTTCGATCTCAAGTCGTCAGGCAGGTGCCCAAAACTCTGCCCTCAGTGCACTTTTGCTGGAGGTTTTATACCCTAACAGACGAGGTCGCATCACCTCACTGCACCATGACAGGCAGCCAGCGCCCTGCTAGAGGGTCAGCATGACATCTAAAGATAACCTTCGTCATGAATGTTTGGTACCTGATACAACAATAACAAACAATTACTCGTCCACGAAGAGATGGTCCTTCCTGCAGGAACAGCACGCAGAAGATCTGTGATGTGTAAAAGGGAGGAGGGAAGGATTTATTGGAGAAATAGACGTATGTTGTGGAATGTACATATGTGAGGATAGGGGTTGTATTGATCAGGGCGGGGTTGTAGGCCTTCTTTCCAAAGTGTGTGTGTGTGTGAAGGTGTGTTATCTGTGTGGCCAGTAAGTTATGTGTATGGGGCCTTGTAGGAACGGAACAGAGAAGTGTGTGTGTGTGTGTGTGTGTGTGTGTGTGTGTGTGTGTGTGTGTGAAGATGTATTATCTGTGTGGCCAGTGAGTATGTGTTTGGGGCCTTGGAGAAAAAGAACAGGGGGTGATGAATCTGTCTTTAGCACTACGAATGCATGCGTAAACATGATAAAGGGGATGGCGTAAGGTGTCAGTTTGTTCCTCTGGGCCTGCTGGAAGACAAAACAACTTCGGCACATTGCATGCATTTCAAATGAACTAATACTACATTAAAAGCAATTACATAAAAGTTTAAATGGTTCTAAATATGACTGGTAAACGATTAATATATATGATTAGCAAATGATTATATAATATTGTGAATAAGTAATGACCTGGAGTGGCTGTAGACCACGTATTTCTCTTGGTTTTTCAGTTTCAGTTTCAGTAGAGATTTCTTTAGATATGCAGAGCAGCTCTGGCTTCACAAGCCTCCACTCTGCTGTTAATTGGTGTACGCATGTTTTAATGTGCAATTAGTCTGTGCATCTTTACCACTCATTTAAAAACACTAGTTTGTGTTAGCTTCAATATCAAGGGCCTACCGTCGGTCCTCGGGGGGAAAAAATCTAGGGGAAACCACAGCCATGATAAGATCCATTACAACTGTCAAAAAAATCAAATAAAAAATGAAGACTGCTGTGGTGTTATACAAAGGCACCACCACACTACCGCCATTACAAATTACATCCAGAACTCTACATTCATTTTAAACTAGGACATTACATTTTGTATGGCTACATATCCACAATATACAGAGGATGATAGGCGTGCTCCTTGCTCAATGGTGTAGTAATCATAACTTGCAATTATGGCTCATATAATGCGTCTCCAGGTAAGTATACTGATCTAATCTAATTTTTCCACATTAAATACGCCTGATTTCATGTGGATATGAAAATCTAAATGATCTTACATTGACGCTCTCTTGTTCTGTTAGCACTGTGCTGTATATGGAATATATATTTTTTTTATGTTTGAACATTATGTCTGCAACAGTCAGCGATGAGGACATGACACTAGACAAGTTAAAGAGATCCACAATGGCTTAGTCAAATGTCAAATGTTGCACTTGAGTTTGTCTAGCTTCACAGCAGGGAATCCTCTCCCATTAACACCATATTACAAAATTCACTGATGAGCCACTGCTGGGCCGTGACTGAACTATGATGTTTATCCTATGTTTATACACAGTATTTACTGAGTCAAACCCTGCAAGACCTATTGGGTTGCGTACCTGTCAGGGTATAAGTTCATTCCTGTGCATCCACGCAAAGATGAACTATAAATCAGGAGTAACTGCAGTGTGTCCGGTTTCTATTTGGGCTTACCAGAATACATTTCATTGGCAGGGCTGATGGTGACCTTTGATGTGAGGGCACTATGGCCTTGAGCTGGTCTGTGGCAGTATCTGAAGAGAATGACTCACTCCAGACCCTCGGCCAAAAAATGGTTATTAATAAACTGCCTGTTGTTGGTGTGCCGACAGCATTAATAACTAGACCAAAGGAGGGGGTAGACAAATAACTAGACAGGTCTGCGTGCAAATCTCCCATAAGAAGCATGATTACAGTTTCTGAATGTGAATCGAAAAAAGGAGGAAAGGGATGAGATTTCACATTCGCAGTGATAAGGTCACCAGTGTTTGTCTCATTGTAACAGGTCCAAAATAACAGAATGTATTCATACCCCCCCTCCTTTCCCCACAAACCGCATTATCCTTGGGTCTTTTTATAGCATGGAAACAGGAGTGAGCAGCTGTCCTTCTATCTCCCATTGACATTCTCTGATCAACTCGCTTCAGATTCTCCAGAGACTGAAATCATCTCTACAAACGCACTCCCTGACTTCAGGATCATACGCACCATCACTGGCTTTCTGACACATATGCTAAAAATCACACTGCTGCGTTCTCCAATACACAGCTCAGTCCTCAGCTCAGTCATGGCAGATAAAAAGCCTGCCGGCAAAGTAAGTATGCTGAAAAGAAAAGAAAAGAAAGCGGAGACCAAGGCTGAAAAGGACAAAAAAGTGGAGACCAAGGCTGAAAAGGACAAAAAAGTGGAGACCAAGGCTGAAAAGGACAAAAAAGTGGAGACCAAGGCTGAGAAGGACAAAAAAGTGGAGACCAAGGCTGAGAAGGACAAAAAAGTGGAGACCAAGGCTGAGAAGGACAAAGAAAAAGGAAAAGAAAAGGATGAGAAGATGAAAAACAAGCCAGATGAGGCCTCAGAAAAACCAAAGGTAGAAAATGAGAAGCCACAGGGAAACGGGGAGACTGCCGAAGGGGCACAGGGGGGTGCTGAGGATGGAGAGTTCAAGTATGAGCCTATAGAGCTACCGCCATTTGAGATCATTATAGGGTAAGGACCATGTGGTTACACACATTGTGTTCTTCAAAGACCAAGAAACCCTCAAGGGTTCATGTCTGTTATTTCACCAGATACACCTGTAGTGCTTGTAATTATGAACCTCAAAGAATTATTTCCTATTTTTTTACTTCATATTTTCATTTTTATTATTTCTATGCCAAATTTTATAATTCTTTTTGACCTGGAAGTACTCATTACAAATCTCAAAGAATAGGTTTTTTTTATTTTCTCTTGCCTAACAGTCCAGTTTCCATGCATCTCATTATTTAACAAACAAATCTATCACTATCTAAACAAATTTATATCAGTGTAATTGTGTAATTGTCATTTATGTATCAATTTTGTTTATCTCAGTGATGGTAAGTGTAATCGGGTCCTGACTCAGAATGTTTGACACATTTATTATTACTTTTATACATCTAAGCATATATAAAAGTTTAATTTTAAAGTTTAAGAGTTACATTTAAATGATGTTGCTGCCCCCCCCCCTCCAAATCCTGCGTACCTTATCACATTTATTTATTGAGCAATATGATTCAATATTATTATATAATATATTTATTGGGGAACAGTATGTGAACCTGTATGTGTAGGAATTTAAGAATGTTCTAAATTAAAGAATGTAAACATAAGTTCAGCAGACTGAAAAAGGTCACAAAAACCTTTCTAAAGAGTCTGGCCTCCAACAATCAACTGTGGCAGATGATATACAAATGGAGTAAATATAATATGAATCCAAAACTGAACTTTTAGGTTTAAATGAAGTGTTATGTTTGTTGGCGAAAACCTGAACACTGCATTCAAACATAAGAACCCCCCCCCCCTAATGGACCTAGGAATTCTGAATTGCACCAGCAACTTCTGCAATATAATATCAGAGTATCAGAGTATCCATGACCATAATTGGGTCATGAAGCAAGACAACAGCCATAATAACACAAGTAAGTTTACAAAGAAGTGGTCAAATCCGAAGAAATTCTACATTTTAGAAAGCCCAAGTCAAAGTCAAAGTCCAGTCTTAACCCAATAGAAATGTGTTGGAAGGATCTAAAAAGAGCAGTTCATGTGAGGAAGCTCATCACTGGGTTGAAGCAGTTTTGTAAGGAGGAGAGAGCCAGAATTCCTCCAACCTGTTGTGCAAGACTGATTTCAGGTTTCCAAAAACATTAGCAGACTTTATTGCTGCTCACAAGGTCCACACTACCTCACATACTTTTCTCCAACACAGGAATAGTTTTGCTCAATTAATAAATGTAAAACAAAACTGTAGTTAGAATACTTGAGAAGATCTAATTTAATTTTAGGTTACATATGCAGAATAAAATCACAAATGTTCTACTGGTACTGTAACAAGATTATTAATAATGTACAAGCCTTTACCATCTGCCAAAATGCAAGTATAGACCAAGGCTGCAGTCTAGCACAGTTAAGTGATTTTCATAATCACTTAATTATGAACACTTTTTTTTTTTAAACTCTGAGGTGAAATAAATGTGCTTGAGCTGGAAAAATCACCCAACTGTGCTGGACTCTGGCCCTACAGATATATTGATCCTTGGGTATCAAGAATAGACAGAAACTTGCAAAACTGCTCTGCAACTACCGTCTGTCCTTTCTCAGAGATCGGCTCAACCCCTCCTTCTTCAAGTTCCAGTTCAAAAACGTGGAGTACTCCTGCGGCCGAAACAAGACCTTTCTATGCTATCAGGTGGACATTCTGAGTAACGCAGGAGAACCTGATGGGCTCCGTGGTTACCTGGAGGACGAGCACACTGGCACTCACGCTGAGGAGGCATTCTTTCAGCAGGTGCTACCCCAGTATGACAAATCACTGCGCTACACGGTCACCTGGTACACATCATCCAGTCCCTGTGCAGCATGTGCTAGCAAGCTGGGAGAGATCCTGAGAGTCCGCAAGACCCTCCGTCTCAACATCCACTGTTCCCGCCTTTTCCTGTGGGAGGAGCCAGAGGTGCAAGCAGGGTTAAAAGCACTGGCACAGGCAGGGTGCAAACTGAGGATGATGAGGCCAGTGGACTTCACCTATGTTTGGTCCACTTTTGTAGAGAACGAGGAAGAAAGTTTTGCACCCTGGGAGGACTGTCAAGATAGCTATGACTACTATGACGAGAAGCTCACCAACATTCTGCAGTAGGGTAAGTACAACTTAACTCATCTTAACTCATCAACTGATGTCATGAGTTTCAGAAGACGCCACAGTGTTGCGGCTTTGTCCAGAAATATTGTGATTTTTTCTGATACTGCTCCGGATATTTGAACTCAGTACTGTGCAACGGCTGATACAGAGTACTGATCTAATGCTGCGTTTGATTTGAACTGGGATGTCTGATTTACATGCAGGAAATTTTAACTAGAATGCCCCACAAGTCTTGTTAAAAATCCAAGATGGCCGCACCATACCTACAGAGTAATTAAAGCAGTATTAGACAGTTTATTTGCACTTTTATCTATTTACGTTTCATTAAATCAGACATACACGCAGTACCATCCTACTTCTATCTGAGGACGTGTTTTCATGGTGCTTGGATGCGCACAATACCGTTTATGCACCATTATCAACTGGCATCACTAACCATGCTAACCTGGGACATAAAAAGTGGGACATTTTGGTTAGATTTGCCATAAAACACCAGTAAACCAACCATTAAACCAGTTGTGGTAAACTTTAAAGTCGTTAGGCTAACTTTTTCCAATTAAACTTTTTAAATATAGTACTACTATTGGAATGTTTAACACCCTATAACTCTCCAACAACACAGGCACACCGTCCTCATTAAATCCACCATAAAATAAGGTGGGTAAAGGCCAAAGGGGAGGCAGGACAAGGCTACTGATAGCCAATACAATTCCCGGAAAACCAAACTTTACTTGCTAACAAACAACAGCTTAAGGTGAAATTCGCGTGTGTAATTTGGTTCTGCAATACATTCGACAATCTTCGTCCACATCTTACTGCCCACTGTGTATTCTATACAGTGACATTCATAGTACCAATCTGTTCATAGTAAATCATAGATAAAAATCCAACAGAGAACCAGTCAAGTGTTGAAATTATACAAACATTGGCAGTGTTACAATTTTATAATCAACACAACTATATAGACATCATTATTTTGAGGAAAATTAAGTTTACACAATTTTCCATTTACCCCAGATTAAATCGCTCAGCCAAGACATTTTGCTTCATCTTTTTTCATACACTGAAGCTATGAAGCTAAATGTTCCTGTAGGTCAAAAGTCATCCAAGCCTGTTCCATAAATACATGCCCACACACTCTCACACACTGAAATCATCACTGTGGTTTAAGACCCTGTATGATTTACAATGAACTATATAAAAAAAATAAAATAAAATAAAAAATAAAAAAAAGTGTAGCTGAAAGCTTAAGGACGGCCATATCAGACAACAAGAGTAAGCATTAGATTTGAGTGACCATTGTTATGTAGTGCTTGTTATTAAATGTTAGCCTCACAGCTCCAATGCTAAACCAAAGACCAAAATTCAGACACCAAAGAAGGGAAAAAGATGATTCACACTATTACTAAAATGTTATTATTCTAACGTAACCGTTGGACATTATCTACTGTAAACTGCAAATTCTACAGTAACCTCTTTTTTTTCTCCCCTAGGGTTTGTCATTAAAGGAATCTGATCTCCTCTTATGGTATCTGCAATTTAATTCCTGAAAATTGTTTTTTTCTATCTGTTATTCCATTTCTCACCAATGCCTCAAATGTAGAATTTAGACCTTTATGGTTAATTTTTTATGTAAACACAAAATCTTTTCACATCACATTTGAGCCACTTTCATATATAATCCAGGACGGGATACACATTCAGATGTGACCGTAATGAGAAGAGAATGAGAACAGTCATACGTTTTTTTGTTCATCACATTGCACTGTGCAAGCATACGAATATATATATATATATATATATATATATATAAAATTGGTGCATTCAGGTCAAATCTATTCACAGCATTGACAGCACAAATCTGAATTGAGTCTGTAATGTGAACAGTGGTGGTATATACAGGTTGAATGGGTTTCTAATTGTTGTTGCTTATGTCACAACATTATTATCTTACTTATCGTACCTTCACAAATAAGCTTTGGTTAAGTGTTGGTGCATGACTGGTATAGTGAATGACTTCACTAACATTTATATGTACTTGAATTGAATCTATAAATTAGCCCAAAGTCTAATTTACAGTGGCTCCAAATATTATTTATCTTGGATTTAACTATTGGTTAAAACAGTATTTTTGGTTCAGAGAGAAAAAATATATATAACTCAACAAAGTCTGGAGAAAGCCATGAGAAGAATTCACAGAGCACTGAAAATGCTGTAAAATAAATGTCTAAGGTGAGGTGTAAATGTCTGGAGTTGGTAAGCTGTCAAACAACATCTTATTTGGTTTCTGGTCTACGTTAAACGTGTAGATACAGAATTTAAAAATCTGAATAAATGTTCTGTAAAATGCATTTTGATTTGTCTATTTTTTTTAATGATTCTTGTAACATTTGAAAGTCATTTCTTTACTGTAAGACTGATCATTCAGCTTTGGAGGGGCTTGATTTTCCATAGCAGACGTCATGATTAAATACTTTAAAAGGACATCAAATAGTCGATCATTTTGAGCTGCACTGCCACAATGAGGAAATTAGCATTTGCAAATGGGGAACGGTTATTCTGTGTTTAATATGTCACACAATTAAAACAATAAAAA
Source organism: Salminus brasiliensis (assembly GCF_030463535.1). Taxonomy (NCBI): domain Eukaryota; kingdom Metazoa; phylum Chordata; class Actinopteri; order Characiformes; family Bryconidae; genus Salminus; species Salminus brasiliensis. Next base: position 18,085,764 of record NC_132891.1, read on the forward strand.
TGAAACAGCAAAAGGACTTTTCTCTTCTAATAATGTGTCAAGCACTGCACACAGAAGTGCAAAAGCAAATGTGAAATAGGTCTGGATGTTGAGCAGTCTTGGAATGGTTTGCTGCTTTACTAACACAATAAATGTACTAGGTTTTTAAGTATGAGTCAGGATCCAAACACTTTTTGTGGCCACTGCAATGTTGCAACAGCACAGCATGATTCCTCATTAACTGGGCAAATGAAAAGTAAGTGAAACAGCAGTGCTATTTAGCATGCATCCCAAGGATAGCATATACTGCATACATCACCAGAGGAGTTTAATTCTACATTTTATAGAAAATAATGAAGAAGACATCAATCATTTCTCTGTTATGTGAATAAATGATCCTTAAAACATGCAGGGAGAGTCATGGAGTAGAATTACTACTGTAATTTGCTACAAAATTCATTTAACACTTGCAAATGTTAAAATTTGGGCTAACATTAAAAAATGTATTCTATTTCTGACTCCTCACTTTTAGAACTGTGCCATTTTACATTTGATACTTTGGTGACATTTAAATGTCATTGTTTGTCATGTAAAAGTGACCCATGTATTCATATGCTGAATATGCACCCATAGGTTTGAGGTAAATTCCATATATGTTTTAGGATATGCATTAATATTTAGTACTTTTAATATTAAGTAAATTTTTAAATAATTACGCATTATTACTATTTGGTAGCTTGAAGCATATATAAGGAAGTACATGGTATTTTTATGTTAAAGCAAAAGTGTATTTTTCTGTAAAGTGTAAAGTTCTGTTCCTGGCTATTTAACATTGTGATTGTGCACTTCATATTGAGCTCTATACAGCACAAGAATGGTCCAAATATTAATCCAATCTGCCTAATATTAGAGCACTGACTATTGTTCTTTTTGTGTGTGAGAACATTTAAGATACAACCCTTCAGAGGTATAGTTATGAAAATCAAGTATTTATTTTTAATAAATCACTCAATGATTTCCAGCTATTCAACAGGAACAGTATTAATGAAACTGACACTGAAAGGAAATAAATGAAAGTTAGATAACAAACAAATCAAATAACAAATTTCAGAGGATTTCAAAGCACTGGCACCATCTAGTGGTGAACATGCTTCATCATCCATATACATTAACAGCTCTCAGAAAAGAAAGTGAACAAAGAACAAAAAATATTTGTCCATTACAAGGCAACTGTTCAACTTGGCTTAGTTTAAAGTCAAACAGACTTTGCATATCATCCTTTTCACAGCGCTATACTGCAGTTCCCAAGACAAATACTGAAACGTCCATTCTGTAATTCCAAACGAACCCAGCCATATGAAGTGCGAGCACAAGTCTTCTACCTTATTTCCATGACTTATAGCGTATATACAGTGATGGCCACATCTGTGTGTTGGAAGACATCTTCAATCATCACAGCCACTTTGTTCCAACTCAGTCGATCCAAGCCACAGCCAATCCTAGGTTAACAAGTAGTGACTACATGTTAGACACTGTTAACTTTATATTCACAGCCTTCATTAATATAATAAGTACATTAATATAATAATGCTATGCCTCGAAAACTCTGGGAAACAGTTGGGTAATATATTGGTAAAAGATACGGGTTGACACCTATGGTAATGTTTAACGCATTGTCTGAAATGCATGAGTGCTTAATACCGAGGCATGGATAGTCTGGTCACTCCGTTTTCCAAGCAGTGTGCTCTCATGGCCTCCAGGCTTTGTCTGAGTGTTTGATAGGTGGGCTTATTGTTGTACTTTTCCTTTGTGATCTAAAACAGTCATGATAAGGAAAAATCAACATAAAATTTAAATGACAAAAAATTCATAACAACCCATAATTGGACTTTTTTTCCTGTTTGTGTTCTGAATATGTTCTGACACTTCCAAAAAGGAACCATCACCATGGTTTAACCAAGAAAATCATCACATTAATGATCTCACAAGGTAGTAAACAAATCGGTCAGATCTCTTAAGTACAGCACACTCCCCAGGTTGCTTCTCTGTGAAAACAGGAAATGGCACACAATCAGTTTAAGCATGACATTTACAGTATTTACATTTTAACCAGTTCCCAGACAGTAGTTAGAACTGTCTCTACAACTGAATCCAGGTGAGTGGAAGCCAGCATGTGCTTCCTCTAAATCACATTACCACAAAACACTGTGCTAAAATCCATCCCCATTAAAACCAGATAGGAAGGCACAGTCTTGCAGCTGCTGTGATTTCTCTAGCAACCATACTGTCCACAGGATGAGAAAGAAGACCACTGGATCAGTTAAGGGGGTGGGGGGTGGGGGGGGGCATGTGGCTGCTTTTATAGACAGAAAAGTTATTCTGTGTACAACAACAGACGGTCAACTTATTTATATCTTATTAAGTGTACTTAAACAATCAGAATAGTTCTGCTATAATTATCACAGTAGCAGTGTGTGATAATAGATCATTGGGATTTGCTGTTTTGACCATGTTGTGCCACCTTAGGCAATGCAAGTATTCTGAGCACACTGAACTCACTTTGTGCGAGAAGTTCGTCCACGCCATTAAACTTCTCTTTGAAGAGGACTGCAATACCTGCTCCCATGCGGCAGTCTTCACTGATACAGTGAGCGAGGGCGTCCGTAGCAGAGCAGGAGAACAGATCCCCCTTCACATACTTTAGCTTACTGCCCACCGCTGCGTGCTGACCAGAGGAGGAAGAGGACATCAGTTGCTTACTCACAACATAGAACTCCCTACAAGCCCATTAAAAATGGGCTTTTGCCTCATAAGACCATAAAAGTCCAAATTTCTGGCAGCTTTATAGACACTGCAAATGAGGATCAACAGGGGGACACAACAGCAGGACAAGCTCTGTAATAGCCCTGGGAAGAGTGCAGTGTCCCATCCCTGGTCCTGGAGTTTCTCATGCCCAAAGTTTTCTCATGTCTGCCTGTTCTGATACACCCACTTCAACTCAGATGTGCTGAAGCAGGAAAAGCAGTGAACGGTCGGTGCATCATAGTGGGTAACAGCACCCACTTCCCTCTGGCAGACTCGGGTTCGATTCCCCGGCCAGGCAAGCACACCGTGCCACATCATTGAGAGTACTCAATTGGTGCAAGACTCCAAACGCTACACTCGCATACCCGTACCTACATAATTCAAGTGAAAGTCATTCCGGCAAAGAGTGTCGGCCAAACGCCATGAGTGTATAATGTGCTGGGCAGTAAGAACTGCAGCCCCAGGGTTGGGAACCACTGATGAACCCATCCTCCTCTGGACCATGCCTGACTGTGGATTTACAATACATACAGAAAAGGTGGAACAGGCATACATGACATAAGAAATGATTAGGTCGCATGCATGAACGCAGATTAATAGAAATGATTCATATTAACAGATAAAGTTGAATGATAATGGTTGTGTGACTGGACTACCTTTCTACTTACGTCTTCTCTGTCTTCATTCGCATGAAGGACATCAGACTGGCCCTTGGGTTCTTTAGCCATCTGCCAACCAAATTAGCAGATGAACAGGGCCATCAACTGAGCAGTGAAAGTGGAAGCTAACCAGCCCTCTAGAGTACAACACTGGCAACTCAGTGAATATTAAAATGTAATTATTAAAATATTACGTAGCATTATTACTAAGCATTACTAAGCTAGGTGGCTTTGGCAGGTAGCTAATAGCGCTAGCTCGCTTGCTAATTTAGTGAGCGTCTATTGACAGAGAGCGAGTGCTGGCTGTCTCAGCCTCGCCACGCAGTTAGCTATAGCTAGCGAAGAAAGTTTTCTGCCTTCCTGAAAGAATGTTTCCTGAAACACAAACAAGGCCCTTACTTGCTCATTTCTTTGATAAATACCTGACTACGTGCATGCGGCTGTACTCGCAGTGCTTCTCCGTCTAAATGAGAGGAGCGGACAGGCTCCTGTGCAGCAACGGCAGCTTAATGCTAGTGTTGATGACCTGCAGCTGAGCACAGCTGCCCCCTGGCGTCAGGAGAAGGAACAACACAATTATTTACACTGTCCAAAAGTATCCAGACAGCCAAACTTATTAGTGAACTCATGGTTCGTCAAAAAATCTGATGCTTAAATTTTGGCTTTAAGGGGCATAATGTTTTGGGGAACTATTCTTTTGAGGTGTACTCAAAAGCTAGCTTTTTGAGCTTTCGGCACACACATCTAGTAAATAATAATATCAATAAAAAAGTAAATTGGAATTTGAAAAAAGTATTGGTATTAGAATGGGATGCTCTAGTAGAGAATGCACTGTGACCAATGCCAAGCGTCTGCTAGAGGGGCATACACCCCCAGACCCTAAAATGTGGGACTTCACCCGTACACTAAATTGATGTACAGTAGTTTTTGCTTTAGGATTATTACTGAATCATTAACTTAGGGTTTTCTCTTTTGGGCACACAAAGCTAGTAAAATCTTGATAATAAAGAATTGGTATTAGAATAGGAAACTCTGGAGAAGCTGTACATGAGCCTAGCGTCTACTAGAGGGGGTATACACCCCCAGCATGCAGGGCTGCACTGGAGCACCAGAGCTGTGTTCTTCCCAATAACGTTGGGATGGGTTAGAGTGGTGTTAATGATCCAGAACTAATCATCCAGCCTCTGCACCTGACCTCTCTAACGCTTTTGAGGCTGAATCCAACCAAATTCTCACAACAATCTTCTAGCTAGGGTAAAGACTTCCTAGAATAGTAGAGGCGATTACTTCAGCAAAGGGGAACAAACATCTTGATAATATCTATAATTACAGATGACAAATTGAGCAGGGGTCTACAAACTTTTGGACAGACAAAAACGTTGGACCTTCTGGTGCACTTCCCTCATAAATTTGGCCTTAAATGCTTTCCTCATCTGCATCCTATTTCCTATGGTATCCTGCTTGTAAGCCCCTACTTCATTACCATCATAATATCTGTTTTGGGACTGAAAATTGAACCCAGGGGAATGTTAAATCACTGTACAATAGTTGTTGCTTTCGGATTAATAACTGAATCATTAAGCTAGGGTTTAAGGGGCTCAGCCTTTAGACATTTTCACACTGATACAAGCATGTTTGATCAGGATACCAAAAGTTGTTCTTCCCTGAGGCTTTTAAGCTGTAAAAAGAAATGGCCAAGAAACATTTCTATGCTTTGACTTTTCCATCCTTTGACTGTTAGTCTGGCTCTGCATGGAGAGGTGAGTATCTCTCTCAGTCTCTGACAGCCTACTGAGAAAAAAACACATAACCAGGCTGTCAGCTGTCAGCTGAGGAGATAACCCGTCTAATTATCCTGCAGGTTCATTGTGTCTGGCTGTGCATCCTGCAGGTGGCACTTGACCACACTCCTGGCACCACAGTGTATCTTTCGTGTCATATTTGGACTTTCTGACATTTGTTAAAAATCTGTAGTCCCATGTGATCAAAAGACATTTTATGTGATAAATGAATATGCACTTTTTAGTTCATCCGTTTATTTATCAGTTGTTATGTAATCAGTTGACACACATCATTACACCATCTCTTTAACACTGCGATCAATACATAGTCATTCTTAAAATAAAGTAAATATATACAGAAAAAGGTTCCATTATGTAAGAATACAGTCTAACTTCCCAACATCCTAAATTCTGACTAAAATCCATGATATGAGACAGACTTTCTAACTAAAATGGATCTCAGCTGAGTAGCAGTAGCTTCCAGTCTCGGCCCAGAACAAACGGAATTAATCAGAAAACACTTTACACTTTGAAAGGGAGTGAAGGGCTGTTGCAGCTGAAGCAGTATAGAAGAGAAAAGGGGCTAAAGGTTGTGAAAGTTCATTTGCTTTGTCGTTTCCTCTGTGTACGAGTCGTTTTTCACTCAAGGAAAAGGCTTAAGGTTCCTTCTGCATGTTCTCCTACCACCACTCAGTCCACAGCCCCACAACTAACGGTGTTTTTGGGCAATCGTAAGATGTGAACGGACTGGGTGGAGGTTTAGGAGCTGGGGTGTTGGAGGAGCTTTAGAAGTTGTCGCTCCTCCGCCGCTGCTCGTTGATCCACTCTCCTGGGTTCACATCCATCTGCAGCATCTTCATGACCCACTTGTCACGTCGTGCGCCGTCAATAAACTCGTCCAGAGAGAGTTCCCCTGCAAACACAGGAAACACGCTCACCGTCACTCGCTTTTCTGGGGGAGACTTTGAAGCTGCACAACTGTTCGGGATGTGAATGGGATTTCCTGTGGTCTGCTTATTTTACAGTGTTATTAGAAAAGTTTTCACTATCTGCTGAGATTGTCCATGCTGACTCAAAAACACACTCACAATAGAGGCCTACAATAGAGGCTTCAGCACCTGTCAGTCAAACCAATGAATCATCTAGGCGACATATTATTATAATCCTCACTGATGACTAATTATAGTTCTTTTATAGGTCAGTGTTTCCGAGTCTTGTCCCTTTAGTACCTGTGACATAAAGGCCTTAAGGCTTGACCTATGGAGACTGGGTCATATGATGTCTTTACTTGACCTGACTTATTGATAAATCCTAGTTAGGCCACTGTCCGCTGTCCCTGCACTGTAGATCACTATCCAATGAAAAACATGTGTCTAAAAGATGGCGATGTTAAAGGAGAAGGCCAAAATGTTCTTAGCTTTGAATGCAAGTTGATGTAAAATAAGAGTATATTCCAAGTAATTTAGAGCATTTCTATTGGTCAATTCACCCGGAATCATTTACACACTGTACAGAAGCAGCTACAGGGTTCAAATGATGGAGAAAACTAACAACTGGCAAAATGGAGATACATTGTCGTCATTAGACAGCAGTGATATGCTCAAGAAGGCCAAACATTACATGACGTTACTTTAATCATACCACAGTCAGCATTTCATCATGCAAAAAGATTTTATATCTATATATAAGTTATTTTTGAGAATTTCTATATGATTCCTCATGAAAATTGACAGAATGTTAAACAGCTGCCAAACTCAAATGAAAACAAACTGTGAAAACATCACAAATGGAGATGCAAGGTGTTAGTGACAGTGGGGATATACAGACAGTGCATTTGAGGAATACACCAAAATCATCATAATAAACTGTATTCTTTCATATCTGCTTTTCTGAGCATATCGTGGGTATCATCAGTGCTTAAAGAACGCTGACCAACTGTGTGGTTCATTAAAAAGAGTGTAATCAGCCCTGGTTAAATGGATGATGTTCAATAAATACTGAATCAAATCACTGTGTTACATATGGGAGAGTATTTAAATAGCAGTTCATAAGAATCTGCTACTATTGTGATAAATGTTGTGTATCGAGAAAATATTTTGAAATATCGTAATGTAATATTTTTAACATATCGCCCAACCCTACTACAGATGAGGCAGATTAGACATTAGACTGAGCAAAGATAACAATAATGAGCTAACCATCTCCATTCTCGTCCACCAGCTCAAATATCCGGTCCACCACCTGGTCAGGGGTGAGTAGGTTACACTCCTCATCCAGCTCCCCATGGCACGCCTTCTTCATTCGATAAATTGACTGAAAAAAAACAGGCCAAATAATACAAAATCAATCAGTGCAAGAGAAATTAAGATGCTGAGCAGGGCTGTAGGACAAGAGTTTATTTCAAGTACTTTAGAGCTATTTCTATTGGTCTGATCATTCAGAATGATGTACATAGTGTACAGAAGCAGCTTCAGGGTTCAAACCATGGAGAAAACTAAAAACAGACAAAAATAGAGATACATGGTTTTCAGTGGACAGCAGCAAAATATGGGGTCTGCACATTTTAGAGCATAATTTGTATTTCTTGGCTGAATTTAACGTTAAAAAAGTAGAGGTGGCGGATGAATCAAATTTTCTGTTCAATTGCAGTTTTTGGCTTCCAAAAATGATGAAAGCTAGAATAGTGAGGTAAACATCCATCCAATAGTGAGGTCTCGTAAATCCAGCACACCCTTTCCGTTTGCCTCCACACTATTTGTGCGTTTCAGTTAAATTATATATATATATATATATATATATATATATATATATATATATATATATATATATATATACACAATTTAGCAGCTACACTTGACTCTTGATGCTTGTAGTTAATGTAAAGAGTTGTTAGAGCTAAGTCATATTAGAGCATTTTTTTGGTCCATTTGTCCAAATTGTTTTTAAGTGATGTAGAAAAATAATAATCAGAAAAAATAGAGATGTGATATTTTTTGAGGTCCTTTTGCTAAATGGGTGCACACTTGAATGGTTTAGTCTTAACATTAATAACGGAATACTTTTAAGATGTTAATTACCAGATACTCATTTTTACAAAAAATTATAAAGTGCTGTTTTGAATCTATTGCCTTTTCTTGATTGCTGCATGTTTAGGAGCATGTGTGTGAGCGTGAGCACATGATACTGCTCATGAGTGGCTTAACTGCTGCAGGTAACAGGCTGTGAAATCATAGAGGTCAAATGGATAATCATCCCCTGTGACTCTCACTTTAAAATGTCAATGTCAGGGTGTCTGTGACATAAGCAGGGTCATGGCATTAATCCTGCTCCGAACCAGATTCAGTATTTGCCTCTATTAGTTTTCGAAACACAAACACACAAATACACACAAGTTTGAGGTGACATGTCTGAGTCAGTGTGATTAAAGGAATGATAAGGAAGCCTGAGGGCGATTACCTCCACAATCTCCTTTAGCTCTGTTTTGTCGATGCAGCCACTCCCGTCCTTATCGTACATTTTAAAAGTCCATTTGAGTTTATGCTCCAGTTTGCCTCGCAGCACCAGATTCAAGGCTGCAACATATTCCAGAAAATCAATAGTGTTGTCCTGGGGAAGAAAAAAAAAGATGGAGAAAAGAGAAGCATGCCAATAGGCCCTAATGCAGGAAGCCAAACTTTGTTAAATCTTACTGGTTCCCAGAGAATTCATTAGACTAACTGTTGGATCCAATCTATAGTTTCTATCAAATTCACTGCTGTTGCTTTTTTGTCATTATCATGCCATTAGTTAGTCAGTTGTTGGCAGAAGAAGAAACTGCATCACTCACCCCATTTTTATCAAAAGCTCGGAACATGTTCTCTATGTAGTCTGCGGCCTCTTGGTTGTCGGTCACGCCAAAGAAGCTCTTGAACTCGTGCTTGAAGAGGGTCCCGCTTGGGCATTCCACCACAAATTTCTTATACCACTCCTGCAGCTCGGCCACATCGATCTCCTTATCGTCCGAATCGTCGCTGAGCCGCTGACCCATCGCGCAAGTGGGTTTGGAAAGCTCGGATGTTGCCTCTCAGCCAAAGATGTTCACGCACATATCTGAAAGCCTTCTGCTGCTTCACACGTCTGCAGTCAAAACATCCCACACAGCCACAGACTGGCGATGAAAAAAGGTGAGAAATGGAGGTGCAACTGTTACTGCAGCTTTTTAAGCACCAGGATAGGAATGTGCCTGAACTGGAAAAATGCCCAGAATGTTTGTCTTTGAAAGATTGGAAAAGTCCCCCTAAGCTTGTCGTGCTGATGCCCTACTGGCTTGGGATCCAGAACTCGGTCTGTTTTGGATCACATGACAGTGGAGATTAATCATATCAGCATGTCTCGCTCAATTAGTCCAGAGGCAGATGAAGGGAGGCTTTGCTATAGTTCCTCCTTTAGAATGCAGAACACTGTACCCCCACAGGTCCAGGGGCCTCTAGAGAGGGGGCAGATGTAATGATTGTGGTTTCATGAATACTAAGTCAATCCATGCTTTGATGATTATTCTTTAAGCTATTCTGTTGATCCAAGTGTCAGCTCATGGTCAGAGAATTCTCAGGCTTCTCTTTGATTACTTGCGAAAGGGGAGAGCGTGTACATATAAAAAACCTAGCTTTAAGCAGCCAATCCAATAAATTATCAAGGCTACTCATATTCTTCACAATCTCCAATGATTGCTAATTATATATTAAAGGTGATGTTTACCAGTGTTCTTCAATGGTTCCCATGTTTCTTCCTCTAGAACCAGTGACAAACACTGGCAGTAGTATTTTAGTGCAATGAAACCATGGAAACCTGACCCCCTAACATCATGATTGAACCACTACTGAACAATTTTACACTACAACTTCTGAAATGTCATTAATAAATGGCAGTTAAAATGAACTGTGGAATCATAAGGCTGGATTTACTGTGTTTCTGGATTGTGTAACAGCCAGTGGCACAGGACACGTTCTACAAGTCAAGAAACTAAAGCTAAAAAGAGGGTGGCTTTTACAACAGAACAATGATCCATAACCAAAATCTAAAATCCACCATGAATCACAAGGAACTGCAAGCTGAAGCTTTTGGAATGAAGCTTTAGGATGAAGCTTTGGGATTGAGTTTTGAGACAGAGCTCTGGTATTAATCTTTGGGATGGAACTTTGGTATGGAGTTTGGGAATGAAGCTGTGGGATGAAACTTTGGGTTGGAGCTTTGGGTTGGAGCTTTCAGATGAAGCTTTGGGATGTAGCTTTTGGATGTAGCTTTGGAATGAAGCTTTGAGATGGAGCTTTGGGCTGAAGCTTTGGGATGGAGCTTTGGAATTGAGCTTTGGGATAGAGCTTTGGAATGAAGCTTTGGAATGAAGCTGTGGAGTGAAGCTTTGGGTTGGAGCTTTGGGTTGGAGCTTTCAGATGAAGCTTTGGGATAGAGCTTTGGTATTAGTCTTTGGGATGGAACTTTGGTATGGAGCTTGGGAATGAAGCTGTGGGATGAAGCTTTGGGTTGGAGCTTTGGGTTGGAGCTTTCAGATGAAAGTTTGGGATGCAGTTTTGGGATGGAGCTTTGGGATGGAGCTTTGTGATGGAGCTTTGGAATGAAGCTTTGAGATGGAGCTTTGGGATGGAGCTTTGGATGGAGCTTTGGGATGGAGCTTTGAGATGCAGCTTTGGGCTGAAGCTTTGGGATGGAGCTTTGGAATTGAGCTTTGGGATGGAGCTTTGGGCATCATCTTTGGGATTAGTCTTTGGGATGGATCTTTGGGATGGAGCTTTGGAATTGAGCTTTGGGATGGAGCTTTGGGCATCATCTTTGGGATTAGTCTTTGGGATGGAACTTTGGGATGGAGCTTGCAAATGAAGCTGTGGGATGAAGCTTTGGGTTGGAGCTTTAGGTTGGAGCTTTGGGTTGGAGCTTTTGGATAAAGCGTTGGGATGCAACTTTGGGATGCAGCTTTGGAATGAAACTTTTGGCTGAAGCTTTGGGATGGAGTTTTGGAATTGTGCTTTGGGATGGAGCTTTGGGATGGAGCTTTAGAATGGATCTTTGGGATGGAGCTTTAGGATGGGCCTCATACGAAAGAAAAAGACAAGCTGTGATATCCAGGTATATCCAGTCCCCTATTCTTTCTTTTAACTGTCCTTTCTTTTAAGGCACCATCAACAGACATTATTGCCCAGCCAGCAGAAGTAAGAAAGTTCTCAGAAGGTAAATAAAGAAGTTAAGAGTCTGCAGTGCGGATCTATATAGCTATCGCTAATGCCAAAACACACACACTACAGAAAATATTTATATTATGATGATGATGATAATTAGAAGATTAGTGAAGACTTGAACACCTCTGATCTAAAGAAAGTAGTTAAGCATCTTAAGACTGTGTATATGGCCATGGCCAAGTTCATGAAGGCCTCAGAAAGACTGTGGCAATTGAACTGCGTTCCAAACGCCCCTGACCAGCCGCTCGAGCCTGGCATTTAAGCAGATGGGTTTAAACTGAAATTACAATTTGAAATGCAGTGACATATTTCCAAAAGCTACTTTTGCCACTCAACACTGAGAGGCCTACCTCGCCCTGCTGTCTTCCTGTTAGAAATAAATTGCATTGATGAGCTTATGCAATGTGCTGTACTGGAGAGAGAAACACTGTATTGATAAGGTGCGTAAACGATGGCTGGCTGATGTAATATACTGCAAAACAAGGCTGCATTGTTATAGGCTGTAAATCGATGTCTGTTCATCTACATGCACACAGGTCACCTGAACATGTCTAAAAGGGCACATATCTTTGCATTACATATCCTTACTGTCAGAAGAAAACCTTTGTAACTGCCTTCGTTATTTTTATTTACCATTTGATAAAGCCAGCTGTTGTTCACATGTACTGTAAGTCCAAACTTGTCCAAATCTTGCTCAATTAAAAGTGGAATTTTGATGCTAAACATATGCTTATTTAGATTTGGGCACCTTTGGTCAAAATACACTATATGGAGAAAATTATTTGGACATGCCTCATGATCACTGAATTCAGGTGTTGTATTCAGTCACATTTCCACAGGTGTATAACACCTAGCCATGCAGTCTGCCTATACACTATATTCTGCCTCCAGTATCCAGTATATACTGTCCATATAGCGTAAGTGTATGGTTTTTAAAAAATATTTTTATCAAGACTACTTTTCAATTTCTGACATGTCTTGATGATGTTATCTTTCATGTTTTTTTTTTTAGGTTACGTACAGTAACAGAACTTGACTTGACTGCGGTGCCCAAACTTTTGCATGCTACTGTACATTAAAAGCTTTCTTTGTTCGGTGGTATGTGATGAAGTGACTCATGGGTAGTGCTAGTCCTCACAACAAACATGAGCAAACAACCTCATTTTACACTGATATGGATTAATTTAAATGTATTCATAAATTAAACTGATTAGCATTGTCTAAAGGTTTCATTTCAATTTAATTTAACTTAGAACTAAAGTATAAATCTTCCAAAATAACACACTGTAAATGAAAACAGTATCATTTTTTGCAGGTGCTGAAAAGGTGCTGTTTATATACATTCTAAATAAACCTACTCAGATCATTTCATTTTGTAGGAAATACATCGAAAAATTGTTTTAATATATTTTTATTTTTATATAAATATGTTTTAATGCAAATATTAAATAGAAATATCTTCAAATTTGATGCACAAATGTACTTTACAATGAGAAGTTTAAATTTGACCAACTGTATAATTATTAGTTACTTCTACTTGAGAAAAAGCAAGCCAATCGGTTTCTCAGCTTTCTCAGCTTTGTCGGCTTCAAGTCCACGCTTGAGTCCACGCTTGACAAAGAACAGAACAGTATTTTCCATCCCTGGATTTTAGGACTCCTCTTTGTTCTGTCATGACGTTGAAGCTTATGAAAGTAGCAACATTAGAGTTTTGTGTTTGTGAGGAAATGCTCCCTGAGGAGTGTGCACTTTAGAGACCTACTCCAATATGCTGACTGCAGGCTTCATGGGGATAAGCTCTCTTACCCCAGAAGTGTCAAGGCCATCTGAGATGTCATTAAGCAATGTCCTTATGGATTAGGAAAGGGAAGTAGGCCTAACTGCTTCCCTGAGAAACTACAGTCATTTTAGACCAGTAAACTGGATCTAATGATAGCTCCTGGTGTCTCACAGTGTGGAAATGACATGATTCCTAAAACCAGGTTATTTGTAAACTGAATGACGTGTGTAGCTCCAAAGTAAAGTGCATCAGTAAAACTATTCAGTATTGAGTTTTAAAAACAACCATCAGAAGCACCCAGCGGTAATCAGGTCCGACTGATTGATAAATAATTGCTATGTGTAGTTCCCCTCTAAAATAGCCCTGATGAATAATTCACTCATAAGTGGATTTTAATATCTGCACTGTTACGGGTCTCAGAGCGGTTAATAAGCCACAAATAGACAACTGATAAACAGAATCAACACTGTCGCCCAATTCAGCGCTAAGTTAATTACAGCGATATAAATAGATGCTGCCAAAATTATTAACATGTACAGCTGTGAGGAAAAAAAGTTTGCGAGTTATCACAGTTCCCTCACTCAACAGTTTACAGGGCCGTATCTTTATTGAACAAGACGATTGAAACAGTCAAGGCCAATGAGGGGAACAGTGTGTGAAGTTCCAGCGTAATGCACTGAATACAAAAAGGGTGACTGGAGTCCGGTGTTCCAGTCAGTAGAGATGGAAGTTGGGCAGTTGGAACAACATCCCGGGGCAAATTTTGTAACTTTCTGAATCCTGCATGTTCCTTCTCTACCAGTCAGTCCATGGCCTGCCAAACATTATTAGGCCTATAAGCATAGAAGGGGTTAATAAGAATTACATTTTAGGCCTGTTGCTGCTCCTTCTGCACTGTACACTTAAAAAAAATAATAATAATAAATAAATAAATATAGGTTTTATTGTTTAAGCACTATTTCTTACAAAATGCAAAATTGTCTGCATTATTTTCTGAATGACCATAATGAGAAGATCTTAAATAAGATACTTAATTCTGAATTAATTCTGAATAATGTCATAATTAAAAATGGCACATACTGTGGTATGCAACAGTGGTACCTTGTTTTGTTGATATTTTTCAAGACAGGATAAATTATCAAATGCTCTACATGAAATACAAAAAACAAGCACTGTCACATGTAGCCCCACCTCGCTATCACATACAGCCTCAGAAACAATCTTTTGTTTATGTCGGCCATGTACTTTCTCCCTCATGCCTTACTGTTATTAGCTGCATTCCAGCGCTTAGGCTGCAGCTGATGCAGGGCGAGTCCTCGGTAGGACCATCCTATGAAGACTCATATGCTTCTTAGTAACCTATTGGTCACACAAAGACAACAGGCTGGGTGGTGATGTCACTAGAAAGGAGCCGCTTCCTGCAACTGCAGCATGAAGCTTGTGTGCCTTTTCACTTCTCTGGAGGCCTCATTTCTCACTGTACATGAACGGCCCTTCAATTTGGAACCACCTTGTATGACATAGCAGCCATGAAATGCAGCCTATCTCAGCTGCAGTCTAGGCTTTAGAAAGCAGCTACTGTATATCTCAGTCTTTGCCCCACCTGCTTCTCAGTGTTTTCATCTCTCGCTTATATTCCCTTATTAGTCAAGTCAAGTGTCAAGTCAAGTCAAGTGGGTTTATTGTCATTTCAACTACATACAGAGTACACAGTGAAACGAAACAACGTTCCTCCCGGACCATGGTGCAACATAGACAGTGCATACAAGACACAAGTGCAACACAAACAAACAAGTGCGGACAGACAACACAGTACAGACAGAGGATAATAAATAATGACTGTAGTGTGCAAGTTGTGCAATGTGCGATAAATAGAGTCCAGTGAGGTAGTAAAGTTATCAGTATTATGTCTGGTGTTAGAACATAGCCATCACTGGTTGATTTCTGCCTGGTCTAGGTGTTTAGGTTATTGTGTAAAAAGGCTAATTACAGGTAATCATGTCCAGTTTTTAGTCCCCCTTGTCCAACCACAACAAGCCTAATTGAATCAATTGTACAAATTTAACATCATTCTCCATCTCCCTCAATATGTTCAATTCACTTAAACTGTGAGCCATTATTCATTTAGAGCCTCTGCAGATTGACCTGCTTAGATTAATATCACTTAGAAACATGTAATATGAACACCATATGCCTAGTTTAAGTTATTCTAGTTAATACGTTTAAGAAACAGTGTTGAACAACCACAATGATCTACTGGTGAAATATGACACTTTCACACGATTCAGTTAAGGAAATGAAATGCACTGTAAAGATCTGAAGCAAACCATTCTCAACTGAGCAGATCTGTACAGAGGAATGAGTCAAAATACCTCCTAATTCCTGCATCTGACTGACCACCCTTACAAAAAGTATATTGGGTATATTATAAAAATAAACTTGAGTGTATATATATATATATATATATATATATATATATAATAAATTTGTATAAAATATACTCAAGTTTATTTTATTTAGGAAACTTGAGTAAAGTTTAAGTGTATTTCCCACTGTTTAGTTTATTAAAGTATATATTTTAGGAATACTTTAGGTGTAATGGCAGTAAACCTTGAGTACACAACTAGTTTGGGGGAAGCCCCATGGCACGTACCTGCACAGGCATGGGAAAAACACACCAAACAGACAGTGGCTTCAGAGGGGATTGAATCCACAGCTCCCACTATCTGGGGTGCCACCCTGCCGCCCAAACTAGATTACATCCAAGTTTAATTTTGTGCCACAACTGTACTGAATGTATATTCCTAACCCACATATTGTTAATTTCAGGAAGTACACTTTTAAGTATGCTTTCTGTAAACTACTAGTTTAATAGTCTTTTATTCTGTCACCATTTCTTTATGTGAACTTAACTTGACATAACACTTAGATTTAATTGTTTACACTTTGAAGTATATTACCAGTTTACACCCTTTTAGGTAACCTTCACAGTACAGGCCAAATATACATATACAGTATATTTTACAAATATACAAAAATGCAGTATAAGCTAAGCATATGTAGGTATAATTAGTGATGTCTCTAAAAAGTACATAAAAGTAAACTGAAAGCATACTCTTATACATTTGTTTTCCCTTTATTACGTTACTTGAATAAATGTCTTTTTTTGTAAAGGCAGCAGCTACAGAAGTCATTTGGTTGAGAGCATTCTAGTTACACATACAGTACTTTCCATCAGTGACCGTGATCGTTTACAACATCTGTTCACTAAGAATAAAGTAAACCGTGCTCTGTAAAATGTGTGTTTTTGGACCACAAGGTTCACACCTCCTTTTTTTTTATTTCAGAATTGTACATGAAGCCAAAATCTAATGTTAATACCTGCCCGTTTTTTTAACAAGTTTTGTAATACTTGAAAATGTCCCTAGATGTCAGTGCTTCATAGGACATGTTGTGACACAGCAGGGTTCTGGGTTTGGCTTGAGTGGTTTCGCCGCGTTTCTTTATTATAAAAAAAGGAATAATGCACGCTCAGTATAGTATTCATAAGGAGGAACGCCTTCAAAGTGAAGCTCTATGACAGTTTGTAGCCAGTATTAATCTGAACGAATAGCATGCCACCCTAACAGTGTGTGTCTAAAGCCCCCCTAACCTTGCCCCTTAAAAGGCAACACTTAACTTGTCAGTTCTCACTGAAAGTCAGTGTGCATGAAGCAAGACCCCGGGTGGCTGAAGTGTGCAATCAGTCATGACAAAAGCCCAGTGGTAGCCTGTTCTGTCCATTGCTCAGGATTTTGAAATCTCCCAAAATGTCAGAGCCAGTTGCCAGGGTAGCGAATAAAAATACCCTGTTCTATCTCTCTCTCTCTCGCGCGTGCTCTCTCTCCCTCTCTCTTACACACAGAGCAAGGTTAAGGAATGCAGTTAGTGTAGCTTACTGTGGCTGTAGGAGTTCTTATGGTCTGGATCACTCGCTGTCTAATGCAGAGAGAGATTTAGAAAAGGATGAAGTCGATGTACTTATCACTGGCCTTCTTAAGTGAAATGGAGCTAATAGGCCAAAAAGGTCAATGTCTGACAAGAGAAATAAAGATGTACTCTAGGAGACACAACCACTTCATGGCAAGTCATTAAACGCTGTTCAGTGGATTAAAGGCACATAATGGTTAGTCATGAAAGCCCTTCACTGGCTTAGCGTGGAGTTTGTATTGTGTTGTGTATTGACGTCAATGAACTAAGAGAAGGCCTGCTTTCTAAAGATTTGACATTTCCGGCTTTGTGCACGGTTTACCCGCCTCAATCTGTTCTCTACAATGAGCTGTGATGTAAATAACAGCTAGAACCAGCATTTATGTTGTTTTTTCCTCCCTATTTGAACAACAGCTAGACAGTACAGTCGTAAATCAAAGGTACAACAGGCAAGGCAACAAGGCAAGAAAATCATTTTTGCCTGTAAGGGCCCACTGCGACATTTGAAGATGTTCTGTTGGTGTCTACTTCATCTATAATGAATGGCGGTGACATTTGAGCTGAATCCATTTGTCACTTTTCCTGTGAGCCGGCCAGATACGCTCATGGTCCAGTGTGCACTGTGGCGCGGGGCTGCTGTCGCATCTCACTAAAATTTGAGAAAAAAACAACAACGATGAGGTGAAGAAAAGACGCGCAAGCAAAACAGCACTGGACAGCAATGCTCAAATCTTTTTATTAGAGAAGTCATAGAAGAGGCACTACCTCACATATATAGGCACTGAACTACTGGACTGGAGCCGCTGGCACGAACCTGCGTGAACCTGTGTTATCCCAGAGCACTGTCAGCAACCATGCCAGTCTGAGTGAAGGTTTCCATGTGATATGCTTTTATAATCTGCACTTAAGAATAGCGGGGACTCGTTAGGTGCAATGGTGGACTGTTGCATCAGGGACGTTGATAGAATTTAATACTGTGCTGTACTCGCTTCTTACATTCGCACTTTTTACCCACTGATACCCACAGTTTGGATAGAAACGTAGATCGAAAATGGCAAGAAAATGCATCCGTATTAGGAAATGCACAAAAATTCTAGCATCTAACACTAGGATTCTTCTCTACAATATGAATTTGCTACACAAGCTCACCCTCTAGGCTTGGATTTTGAGTCATGACATCATTACAAAGCTTCAATGATCTTATTATAGCTTCTACATCTGCTCTAAAGTGTGTTTGTGTAATGTGGTGAAGCAAATCGACGATGCGTGCCACAGCCCCAAAGTGGTGATCTTCATAAACTGCTCCAGCATAGAAAGGTTGTAAAATGTAGAGTTTCTATACAAGTACAAATCAATGCCTCTGGCTAAAGAAGTTCTGAGGTCTTGAAAAAGTCAAGTGACGCCATTTTAGACCATTTGATTTTAAAAATTGCTTCAAATTGATTGTCAGAGGAGCGTGAGCATGCTGGAATCTGGCGTGGTAATAAATACCATGCTTTAGAGAGTGAAAACAGTAGTCAGCTCTCCCACCATCAATCCTGGCTCGTTTCAAAAAAACTTATATTACAAAAGCTAGCAGAGGAGCACTTTGCCATTATTAGATCTGTTACAGTGGAGTTCAGGCTGAACCTAAGGGGGCTAACTCTTCTCATTCTGCTGATGAGACTAGGAGAACGCCAAAGAATGCTGCTGGCTGTGGCCATGAGCACTGTCTCTGCTCATTCACTTCAAGCACTTCTCTCGCATAGCACAGCCCCGACGTTACTTCTGACGTGACGGATGTGAACGTGGCGAAATCCTGCCACAGGCACAAAATCTGGAACTACAAAACTGACCTGTACTGTGAGATTGCAATGGCATGTGTCATCTACGTTTTTCACACACAATATTCCATTTAAGGTTAAACAAGTTGGAATGGTATCGTCTAGACACTAGCTTTAACAGTGGTGTTTTTTTGTTGCTGTTGGTCTTTGATGAAGCTCCTCTTTGGCAGGTTTTTTGTTGTTAATTTTTTTTGTTTTTTTCCTAGGTTGGACTGGACGTTGGTCCAGCAAGCTAGCACGATCTGCAGTTACACACCAATTACAAAGGTCAAAACACGCCATCATATAGAAAGAACAGACCCCAGCACCTCAGCTCTTTAACAACAACAAAAAAAAAAGAAAAAGAAAAGGTGAACAATGACGACCTGTCACCTCACACATGAACGAGATATAAAAAAAACAAACAGGTAGACCAACCAAACACAAAGCACTGGGAAAAGCTGGGTCAATTCACTGATCCAAACTAGAGGTTCACCACAGAGAAATATACCATGACATAGAGAAACATGGTCAAAATCACAGCAACACAACTGCTACTGAAGGTCCAGGTGTTTGTTACACTCTGTTTCTTACTAGAAATGCACAAACAAACTTGTGTTGGAAAGGGAAGGGTGGGATGTATATCCTATCTTGGTATCATCACCTTAAAATAAAGTAAAAAAAAAAAACAATCCTTGATAAAATTTGATTGTTTGCCTATATTTTCTTTAAACCACCTACTTGTGAAGTTCTTTGTGTCTCGAAAAACCCTGAAACTCAAAGTATTTCATATTGCTCCTACTCTGGATGCGCGGTTCTATCAAAACATCTCTTCCCAAAACAGATTGCTGGCAGATTCGAACAACCTGCCTTGGCTAGGGATCTCTAAGCACTGAATGCAAGATTTACGCAAGTCGAGAATCGCGTACTATCCAGTGCGCTGGGCTCATGAGCCTCGTCATGTAGCAGAATACGTGTAGAAAAAGAGGTATATTGTTTTCAGAATCATCACAGCTAATCTACTCACACCTCACATGTGAGCTCCCGCAGCCTGAAATCTGTTACCAGCTGTCAAAACCTTATAAGCCATTACTGAAACCACACGCGATTGTAGTGCAGCAAAGCTTGTGTTTGTTTACAGTGGGACGAAGGAAATAAGCAATCGCTCCATGTCCTTATGGGATTCCCCCTCTTTGCGCGCCGTCTCTGAATGAGCGAGCCTGTCACGGCTGCACAAAGCCATAAACCTCTGTCGATCAGCAGCTAACGTTTCTGCTGTGACGTGCTGCAAAAGACTGCTGGCAGCCAGCGGAGTATCACAGTTGTATCATTAGGGAGGTGTAAATCATAACAAACAAGACATGCTGAAGGAGCGTGGGCGTCCTTATGTGTGTGTGTGTGTGTGTGCGTGTGCAGGAGCCCGTGTGCGCGCACATGTGCCTCTTTGATCATCGTGTTTGTGGGCAAGGCATGTGTCGTTCAAATACTGAAGGTAAATGAACAGCTTTGCCATTCGCACAGCATTCATCACAGACAGTCACCCCTTAGGCGCGCAGATGACTGAGAGGCAGCGGCACACCCTGGAGACAGGCTAAATATGAGAGCATGAATATGTATAAGTGTCTTATTATCGAGTCAGGCTCTGGGCCTTCAGTTAATGGCAGGCCATAGGACCATCCGAGAGCAGGCCAGGATTTAATTAATATAACCAGAGTGCTAGGAGTGCAAACAATATGCCAGAAACGTCCCACAACCACGGTATTTCCCCTGGGTCTCCACCTGTGACCCTGAAACTCCCAGCCTGTCATTTAGCTTCGGATTGCAGAGCGTTAATGAGCCCCTGACCCCAAGTGCTCTCATGGTCATATCATCGATGGTGGAGAATCCGGGCAACCACAGAGTGCCGGTAAAGCATGTTGTGTGTGTGTTTGCGTGTGTGTGGGGGTGTGGAAGGGGGTAATTCATAAAGATGCGGGCGTGTGAAGATTACCTAACATGATTTTGCTCTGTTCTGAAGTGCAGGTGGCATCCTCTTGACAGCAGCTACCAGCCCTGCTGTCATTTACCTTTGCAAACACCTTTCTATTTTTCTGTGCGGCATGACAGCAATGCTTCCTCCTAACAACTTACCTCTAATCAGATACTGAGACTATCAGTTGTCATGCCAACTGCTCCTTTAGCAGGTATAATGGTGGATCTATATAGGTGACTCGAAAGTCAAAATGCACTATGTGGGGCTCTGACACTGAGCAGAAATTGCTTGGACTGAGCTGGGTCTCACTCACGGGTCTTGCTGGCTATTTTTAAATCGCTCCGTCTCCACAAGTTGCCCTAATCCCCGAACCCCATGCTACAGCGCAGGCATCGGTTATTAACCATTAGCGGAGTGCTCTTCTCTGCTCTAAGAATAACAGTGCTGAATTTCACACATGCATGGCTGTGAAGGTACAAAAAAACGCGCAGGCATACGCCTCCACTCGCGCAAAAGAAAAAAACTAAACAAAACAAACAAAAAAAAAA
Source organism: Salminus brasiliensis (assembly GCF_030463535.1). Classification (NCBI taxonomy): domain Eukaryota; kingdom Metazoa; phylum Chordata; class Actinopteri; order Characiformes; family Bryconidae; genus Salminus; species Salminus brasiliensis. Next base: position 18,107,286 of record NC_132891.1, read on the forward strand.
ACAATCCTCACACATCATCTCTGGTTTTCCTTTAAGGTAATAGAAAAAGTGCTAAATGTGCTACTGCAGGCAAACTCTGCGGCAGCGTGGTGGATATGGCCCTATGTTCCTTTTGAGTTTAGCCAGAAAAGTACCCTGCTTTGATTCTGAAAAGACACTGCACAGATCAAAGGCGTCTGCACCACTGAACCTCTGTCTGTGTAGGTTTTTGTGTAGATAAGAGATTTTTTTGTGTTTTTTTGCTTTGCTTGTTTGTCTAAGACCTCCAGCTTTAGAGTCCATGGCTCGTTCGTGGTCCGTGACTCTTGTAGACCTCCTTTGTTGAAAGGACAGACTTGATGCACTAGAGCCAGTGTCTGAGTCTAAACCAATGGCCAGACCCTAGTTTTGGTCTGTGTCTTATGTCCAGGAGAGTCCAGTTTTGGGTGCGTTCGTGTCTGATGTGAAAGAACGCGCCCATATGTGTGTCAGACGCTTTCTTCCAGACAGAGGGCCTCCACTGCGTTACTGGGTCCCTGGGACACTCCTCCGATGACAAACAGCATATTGGAGGTCTGTAGAGAAGTAGAAGAGCAGCGTGGGGTAGAAAGTGGAGCCACAGCTTCCCATTTCCTCTTCACGTGATTGTAGCTCTCTACTGATCCCAATGGTGACGGTTGATTACCTGAATTAAGAAAAAAATAAAAACATTTGAGTTTAATTGAACTATTAATACTATATGAACCACTTAAAACCCCATATCCAACATTTTTCTCGTTGAGTCCACTTTGGACTTTAAGACTGATATATGTGAAGGACCTCTGCTCCCACTGGCTGCCCTGTCTCATTCAAAAAGCAGGCTAAAACACTTAGAGTCAGTGTGCCTGGCTTGAACTAAACTGCTGTATGCTGAATAAGTAGGTTATTAATGAGAGCGTCAAACTTTTACTTCGAAAAAAAGTGAAAAGAATAAGACAAAATGACATTTTCTAGGATATTTCCCATGTCTCTTAAACTGCAGGCTTATTATGCAGATATTCATTTTAATATTTAGTGTTCAGAAACAGTAGACTATTCTGGAAGTACTATAAAACTATACAAGTAAGAATCTGAAGTGGGACTAGGCTGTACAGCGTACCTGCATACGCTCAAAAGAATTTGGAGAAATGGGTGTCATTTGTTGTCATGTCGTTTTGGAGAAGGCTTTAGTTAAAAGCCTCATGATGCTTTAACAAAATTCATCTCTTCTTCTCTACAAGGGTGAAAGAATCACAGCATGAGAAATAGCATTTAAAGTGTTTAATATTTCAGATGATTTGGAGGTAGCAGGAGGGAGCTTTCAAAGTACGGCTTTATGAGTCACTCTTAGGCAGGTGTGCAGAGCAGCCAGCACAGCCACATCATTAGGCTGCCTCTCCAGCTACTCAATCAACACAACAGCACCTTGACATCACAACAACCCCCCCACTGCACTCACACATCCACTTCTTCACACACACACACACAAACACACTCGAACGGATGTCTCTTGCAGATGGAGCACCTGCCACCTGGTGAGTTTTGGGGCTAATGCGGATTTCGACAGGTGGCACCTTGCAGATATCTGTAAAAATTATGGAGCATATGCACACACTGAAAAATCTGCCTGCAAACCTCTTTGATAAGGCACAACCCACAATCTGGGCAGTGCTGTCCAGATATTGACTAATGTGGACAACAGACAGCAAAGTGTAAGCCAAGCTACTTGACTTCACAGTGCCATGCTAAAGTTTGGACACCCCTGGTCAAAATGTTTGGGGAACGGGAGTGTGTTAGAGGCTATGTTTTCAAAGAAACTGATGGAAGCATTTTGGAAACTGATGATGAATTGAACTTTTTTGGCCATAATGAGCAAGGCTAACTTTTGGGAGAGAAGGGTGCAGAATGTCATGAAAAAACATGCTTGGGCTTATGTTGCAGCAAGTGGCACAGGGATCATTTCATTGGTGAAAGGAAGCTAAAATCTAGCTTAAATGTGTCATCTTTAACTTTGTCTTTTGGAAATCAGGCCATCTTGGTTAGATACTCACACAGTAACAGATTTATTGACCAGGGGGTTCTGAATGTCTGCATGCCCCTGTACTTCTCTCTGCACTCTACAGTAGAGGCTGTCTGTCTCACAGCCAGCAGCTTTGAATAGAATATTTTCTCCTGTCTCCTGAGGTTCAATAAGGCTGAGCGAAACGCTCTCTCTCTCACCTCCCCTCCCTGTGGTCTGCCTTGCCTCTGGTGGCGAGACCAACATCATTACGCATCACCCGCCACTAAGTTGTACCAGTTTCCATGGAGACTCAAATTGAAGCACAGATGATATGAATGCGTGAGTAACGCTGGGGGTGACTTTTGTTATCATAATTTCTCGGGAGAACAAACGCAGTGCCACAGTCGCTCCTGCAGGAGATAATCAGAAGAAGTCAGTCTAACCGGGATCCGTAATCTGTGAACTCTGCACCATGGTGTAGAGTGTGCGAGGCTGCAGATCTCCTTATATTCTCATATTCTACAAACTTCAACTAAACCTATTTCTTCTATGGACTGTTCTGTTTTCATTACAATACTCAAACAATAAAGGCACTCATTTCAAGGACATTTAGCACACATTTATACTAGGAACCATAGCTGATATAAACAATAACAATACAAACATAAATTCAACTAATCGAATTATGGTCACAGCAGAGATTCTTGTTATCTGAGATTTGTCCATCACAAATTTCCAAGAAAGTCTTTCTACATGAACACAAATAGGGATGCGACGGTTTGAGACTTGCGATATGAAAACCGTATTAGAAAATATCACACATACACGATATTTCGTAATTCTTCATTTTGTTGTTGTTCTTTTTCTTCTCATTATTATAATACACTGACCCTAAATATAAATACAAGACATTTTTTGGTTGAACAAAATGTTTACTACAGTTCACTATAGTGCAACAGTTTATTATTTAAAAGCATAGGTAAACTGTTTCCCTTTTGCAAAATAAATAAATAAGAAAGCTGCATGTTAGGTAAACATCTTTTGAATCATTTTGTTTCCATTCGATTTGGATTATTTTCATTACGGATTAATTTGCTTTCATCTATTAATCAACTGATTGTTTGGTTTTTAAAACTATGAAAACAGTAAGAAGTTTAAATGCTGGGAATTTTTTCTTCCCCAATATCAGTATTTAGCAAATGTACACTTTATGATTTTCATACCATGGTATGAATATATATAATATTCTGTATACAGGCCTACTGTAACCATTTCCCAAAATAGATTGCAATTGTAACTGAATGAAAATGTATGCATAAATGTATATTATTTATATTTTAGACTACAATGACAACATACAGCAACATGTTTTATTTTTCATAGGGGTGTGCATTCCATGTACATGCTTCTCCCATGACAGTCCTCCCAGCAGCTCTGCCACTACCACTGGCTGTGCTGAACAAAGTGTGCAAATGAAGTCTGGGAGAAAAGCTGAAACCCTTTCCTTCCAGCTAATGTATTCCCTATTCACCACTACTGCTGTCTGTTATGAGAATGTCCAAGAACAGAACAGAATGTGTAGCTGCTTTAGTTGCTGCAAAAAAGAATAAGCATAGATCCTGTTAACCTCAATAAAGCCCTACTCAGACCAACATCACCCCATAAAGACCTCTGGACAGATTATTGCAGGCATGTTGGGAGCAAAGGGGTTCAGTATCCTAGCAAAGCTGAGCTCTGGCACATCCCTCTAGATGGAGCTTTGTCCAAGCTGACCACTTTTATCTTGCCTCTACAGGTTATTACACGTGCCATATGGTATGTCCATAGGTAGTAAGTTTTTCAAAGATCAATGGAGTTGTTTGGTGGACTACCATGTGAGATTGTGGGGGATGACATTTTTGTCTGAGGGTGTGTACCCAAGAACAACGGAGACAGGTGCTCAAAAGAATCAAAGCCATTAACCATAAATAGTCAGTTCAGTTTAGTTTAGGGCTGAACAATATTGCTGGAGCAATGTGTGCATTTGAAATAGTCACATCACAGGATGTACAATGTCACATAAGGCAAATGACTCAAGCACATCATACTTTTTTGCTGTTTGATACAAATGGGGAAATTGTTTTCATTTTTACAGATTGACCAGTGGCAGATATCTGACCATATCATTAATTTTACTCCAATCTTGGAGACACAGAGTGCATTATTAATATTATGGCATGCTGGACCGTTGATTTCTGGTGTCATCTGGCAAAAAATCCTATATTCCTATAGAAAAATATACATATTTCAATGTCAGTTTTTTTCCAAAAATGATTCAGTTTGGTATGTTAGACGCTTCCTGACCTCTAAAAGTGTCAAGGCAGATCCAGAGCAAACTGAAGCCGTCTGTCAAATGTCCGAGTCCCAGGACAAGTAGGCCCTACAGCAGTTTCTCAACATGACAAACTATTTATCAAAATTCATCTCTAAGTGAAGTGACATCACCTCACATCACGTCTTCTGAGGCAACTGCTCCTTCAGATTGAGTAATGAAACTGGCAAGACACATAATGACCTTATTTACACCTGGTCACTTCATGTAACTAGTGTCTGGATCTGATAAGGTTTTAGCCCCGTACGTCAAATGCATCTCCACTTAGTCAGACTGAAATCCGATTGCTGTGTGGGATGAAATATGGCAATTTGCTTGTTGCGCTGCAATTATTATCGATGTTTGGAGTGTACTGGGAGGCATTTTGGTGGTCAAATGTGTCTTAGAAAGATGGATGCGTTTACACTGAAATAACGTGGCTCAAAGGTGTCACAGACTATTTCGTAAAACGGTTTGAATGACTGGATTCATATTGGTCTTATATGCATCTTGGATGCACTGATACTTGCATTTTTATGTACTTTTTTACTCAAGACGCATTAAAGTGACCAGGTACAGTGAGTCCAAGAAGTATTTGATCCCTTGCTGATTTTCTTCGTTGGCCCACTAATAAAGACATGATCATTCTATACTTTTAATGGTAGATGTATTCTTACATGGAGAGACAGAATATTAAAAAGAAAATCCAGAAAATAAATCTAAGGAATATATATTAATTGATTTGTATTTCATGGAGTGAAATAAGTATTTGATCCCTTAGTATTCATTAGCAGTTCTGGCTTTTACAGACCAGTTAGACACTCCCAATCAACTTGTTACCTGACCTGAAGCCACCTGTTCTCACTAATCACTTGTGTGAAAAACACCTGTCCACAGAATCAGACAGATCACACAGATTTCAAGTCTCCAACATGGGTAAAACCAAAGAGCTGTCACAGGACCTCAGAGTCAGAATTGTTGACCTTCACAAAGCTGGAATGGGCTACAAAAAGATTAGTAAGGTGTTGGATGTGAAAGTAACAACTATTGGTGCAATTATCAGAAAGTTTAAAGAGTATAACATGACAATCAACAGACCTCGGCCCGGTGCTCCAAAGAAGATTTCGCCTCGTGGGGTGGCAATGATGCTGAGAACAGTCAGAAATCGTCCTGCAACCACTCGGCAGGAGTTAGCAAATGACCTGAAGGCAGCTGGGACCACAGTTTGCAAGGAAACAATTGGCAACACTTTGCGCAACAATGGATTCACATCCTGCAGTGCCCGAAAGGTACCCCTGCTGAAGAGAGCACATGTGGAGGCGCGCCTCAAGTATGCCAATGATCATTTGAAAGATGAACCAAGTTATTGGGAGAAGGTTTTGTGGTCAGACGAGACCAAAATTGAACTTTTTGGCCTCAACTCCACCCGCCATGTGTGGAGGAAGAAAAATGCTGCCTATGACCCCAAGAACACTGTGCCCACCGTCAAGCATGGAGGTGGAAGCATAATGTTTTGGGGGTGTTTCTCTGCCAAGGGTACAGGGCTACTTCACCGCATCACTGGGAAGATGGATGGAGCCATGTACCGCACAATCCTGAGGGACAACCTCCTCCCCTCTGCCAGGGATCTGAAAATGGGCCGTGGTTGGGTCTTCCAACATGATAACGACCCTAAACATACAGCAAAGGCAACAAAGGATTGGCTCAAGAAAAATCACATTAAGGTCATGGAGTGGCCCAGCCAGTCGCCAGACCTCAATCCGATCGAAAATCTATGGAGGGAGCTGAAGGTCAGAGTTGCCAAGCGACAGCCCACCAACCTTCATGATTTAGAGAGGATCTGCAAAGAAGAGTGGGCCAAAATTCCCCCTGGTGTGTGCTAAACTTGTGGTTAACTACAACAAACGTCTCACCGCTGTGCTTGCAAACAAAGGCTTTGCCACTAAGTATTGAGTGTGTTTGGCAAGAGGGATCAAATACTTATTTTCCTCATTGAAATACAAATTAATTAAAATATATTCTTTAAAATTATATTCTGGATTTTTGTCTTGATATTCTGTCTCTCCATGTTAGAATATATCTACCATTAAAAGTGCAGAAGGATAGTGTCTTTATTAGTGGGCAAACAAAGAAAATCAGCAAGGGATCAAATACTTCTTGGACTCACTGTATAAACGGGGTCAATGTAACCTGTAATGTAAAATGGCATTAGTGCCATGATTTGATGTGACCAATCAGTCATCCTGTATATATGAGTCATGGTATGCCCTGGTGTTTGTTCACATATGGTCGTCCTGTCACCATGGAGACTAACCATCAGCTCAATTACCATATTAGAAGAAACCTCTGCACACTGCATCACCACCTCTTCAAGGAACGATGCTAAAATTCCTGAAACTGTGTTGTTTTGGAAGAGACAAAGAACTTTTTAGTTGTTGACACCCTGTCACAAGCACACCTCCCCACACCAGATCCCATGTTGCAGAGGATCTACTAGAGGTCAAGACCTCTATTTACATCACACAGAGGAACTCAGAACTGCTGTTGAGAGTAATGCCACATACCAACTGCCCATGGACACCATCATGAACGGTTGGCCAGCTACTTTAAGCTCCTTTACCCACAGACATGAAGAGTTTACCATTCAGAATGGATCAATACTCTGTGGACATTCCACCAGTGTTGAAGTTTTACCCCAGCCAGCAGCACCAGGGTCATTCTGGCATTGAAGCAATGAAGCGCAGGGCAGACCTCATGAAACAAAAGCCAAACTACAACTACATAAGATCCCAGCTCTCCCCTGGTCTTTAACTCCTCTAGGCACATTTGACTGGCATGGAAAAACACACCTGCTTCTCGTAAACTCTTGTTCAGATTGGTTTGAGCTTGACTATCTACATATATTGACTATCTATGTATTTTTGGAAAAACTAGAGGCACTTTGCTATTAATGGTGCTCTCAATATTCTTATGACTGAAAAAAGAGGCCAACCTCCAGCACAAGATTCTTTTACTTTAGAAAGACATGTGCAGAGTTCATGGATATGTCACCTTGCCAGTAGGGGGCAGCCAGGGGATATAGAACGAAGGTTGAGGCAAGTGTTGTGCAAGAGCGAACTCCTTAAAGAGGGTTCCATGTTTCAGCAGTGTGAACGTTTTTCTTTTCTTTTATTACCCACATGTACAACTTCTCTCCTCCCAGTTCTCCACGACTCCTACACTCTACTCTTGGATTTTCAGCAGGTGGGCTGTGGGAGTTGTACAGCCTTCAAGTACAAAGCAGAAAAAATCCAGGCAGGTTGTTCCCCCACCCTTCCATCACTTCTGATGCCATAATGATTTAACTGAAGCCAGAGACTGCATTTGCAACAGTTCAATTACTCTGAGTTCAATTAGTCTGACCTATGTCCCACATACTGGAGAGCTTATGTATGAATGCATTAACAGCCTCTGCTCTAGCACCACACAATTCATTCAAAAAGCATAAATTCCTGCATAAAAGCATAGATTCATAAGTTTTAATCAGTCATATTTACATTTGATTTAAGTGCTTTACTAGATATCGTCTGTTTTATATAAAGCTGTATATTTTGATTGCAGGTTTAACTTGAAAAGCCACAACATTGAAACCTTGAAAAAGGTCTTAATACTAGACTTCCTACAGCAGTTATTGAGAGCTACTGGTTGTCTGCTGTTTAAACTGAGTGCAAGGGTGCATCCTTGGTAGCCTCTCTGCTCTTGTTTCGAACCCAGGGACTTCATTAAGCCTGAGCGTTTCTGTGGCCCAAAGTATGGTTAGATAACCATGCTGAAATAAACTGGGCTCAGCACGGTTATTCAGCAAGTGTTCCGTGCTGAACCATGTCTGTGTGGAAAGGTTCTTGTCCATGCTCGGAACCGTTCTGCACTGCAGTGGAAAAGAGACCTACGCATCCTATGCATCAGAAAGCTAGTGCACCTTTTTAGAGACTCTAAAGACAAAAGCAGCCTCTGTCTCAGGCAACAACAACTTCATTCAAACAGCATGAATCATACTCATAGTCATGCTTTCAGTGCTACGCCAGGAGCATTTCTGATTTGATTACGTTTGTGTATTTTGATTACAGGTTTAGCATTTGAAGCTACAGCTATGAAGGACCTCATTACTATGAATGACTGTAACAGTCTTGACAATAGTAATTGAGTACTCGAGCAATGGCATATAAGCTGCAATCTAATACCCTACAATGACTTTGATAGCCTGTTTCATACTTGAACCACTGGTTATCTGGGGTCTAAATGGAGTACAAGAAGATCTGATTAAGGCTGGGCAGGGGCATTAGAGATGGAGTGCAATTTCTGGAATATGAGCTCCATCTCAAAGTTAATGGCGGACATTAATTCTGAGAAGATATGAGGACCTGGAGCAAATGAAGTATCGCACTGTGGGTGTGCTAATCTGTGCACGGGTGTGTCTGTGTGAATGTCTCTGTGTACGTATGAAGCCCCTCATACATTCAACAGCATGAATAATAAAGAAGTGAGCTGCTCCATCTAAAAGGACACACACTGCACTTCTACACTCGTCCTTCGCTGCTTCGCCGAGCCTGCTTTAGATTCTATTTGTGAACGTTTAAATAGAGAAATAAAAACGTGTCACGTTTAATCTGCATCAGTTTGCCAGAAATATATTGTTCTGGGTAGTGGCAGAAATCTCTCTCACCCACTCTGTCAGCTGGCATTTATTGAAGAAGAAATCTGTCTCCCTCTCTCGTGAACGCTGCGACTGATAAAAGGAAGAGGCAGGAAGGGGGTGGTGTTTTTTTTCAGAGATTCCGTGCTATGTGAATTGTCTGCTTCGGCTGCAGCGTGACAACTCTAATGCACAAATCAATTAGCTAATTGACACAATGTGCGTCCATCGGGGGACCACACTGTGGATGAGCCAATCAGACTCTTTCTCTGAATGGAGCTGAAGCATGGCAGCCTTGTAGCACTCCTTCCAATAAGCTGCTTTATCTTTGTGAATGAAACTGAGTCATAAAGCAAATAGAAAACATCTAATAATAGCTCAGTGTTAGATCAGAGGTTCTCAACCCTTAGAGCTTTGCAATACACGCTGATCTATTCATGCTGAAGAGACCTTGCGTTAATCATGATGCATCATTTTAATCAACATGTCTGCTTTTGGGCCAGAGTTCTAAAACGCACCAGCAGATTTACCATGGTGTTAAGAGTAAATGGTGTTGTGTAAACGATGTTTGCTCTTTCATAAATGAGGATTACCGGCAGTTTTACTGGATATTTCTACATACAACTTGACACTTCCAATCTGTAGTGTCATTAGGGATTTATAAACCACAGCTTCATGCAAAAAACAAACCCATGTGGATAAACAACCCGAGGTATCTGTGCCATGAACAATGAAGCTAAATGCTTCCTCAAGCGCCTCCATACTTACGGAAAGCCAAGGAAAACTCAGAAAGATGGAATATTTACACACCAATTCACAGTGGAATAATATAGGGTATACAGGCTTGTTTTTATGATTACCCCCAACACTGAGCCTATATTTATTAAGGCTTAACCTCCAGATATTCCTATGTTAGGCACAATACTCTTACTGCAAGACCCTATTTGACCAGAATACAGTACAGCAAATTTCTTACACAGTCAAGCATGAGTGTGTGTGTTAGTTTGGCCAAGGCAATCTTCTATAAAAGATGCAAAGTAACAGCAAACGAACAGCAAAGCAAATGTGTATGTTGCGCTTGCGTAAATGTTTGATTGCAAACCACTCCCCACTTTCACACATCAGAAAAAAGGTAAAGGTGCATGTACTTGTCACTGTACAGTGTACACTGTACAGCGAAATGTGTCCTCCGCATTTAACCCATCTGTGGTAGTGAACACACACACACACTAGTGAACTAGGGGCAGTGAGTACACACACACCCAGAGCGGTGGGCAGCCAACTCCAGCGCCCGGGGAGCAGAGAGGGTAAAGGGCCTTGCTCAAGGGCCCAACAGTGGCAGCTTGCCGAGCCCGGGAATCAAACCCACAACCCTGTTATCGACAGCCCAGCCCGGCTATCGATAGGGAAAAATTAGCTGTAGGAAGTCAAATTTGCTGGGTCATGGAACAGTGGGGCTGAGGTGTGGCTGCTTCAGCACTTTCCTTGCAGTAAAAACAGCTGTGTTTACAGTAAATGTGTGAATGTACAGCCACAATGTACAGCCACAGCATGCAGGACAAATGAGGGTGACATGCAAAAGAACCGCATTGCAGCAGTGTGAAAAGCCAAGCATTCGTCTGGATGGTTCTGGACCTTCAGAAATAGAAAGTGGTGGCAACGTTTAGTCCTACTCCTATGCAGAGCATTTTCCCAAACAAAAAGACCTTAAACAAGGTATGAGACCATATTTGGACCAGTTTGGGCAATATAGTTTGGTCAGGAAGATCTATAAACAACGTTCCAATCAATATTAAAAAACACCATGCTTCTCGGTCCTGCCTGTTTTCAAGATGACTCTTGTGACTGTCTGGACTGACCAAAATGCATCTGTCGAAATCTCTCATCCATCCACAAAATCCTTGTCACCAGAATACTAATCGAGTTCACCTGTTTGGTCACCACATTGTGAAGTACTGACCCTGTCTTTCAGCTGTGCACCGAGCGATTCATGTATATTTGTCTTATTATTCTGACCCATTTATTCATTTCTTTTTCAACTCTGACTTTTTGCCTATTCCCAACATATGTACTCATCATCCTGGTTTTGACTTATCTGTGCTTAGACTACACTCTTTTGGATCATCTCTTTTATTTTACATCTGGGAGCGTCTGGTTCTGTCACGTAACATTACAAAAACAAGCAAGGCTGCATTTTACCACTTCTGTGGTCGCTTGCCAGCAAATTACTTCCTATTTGTGCCTGTAAGTAGTCACATTTGCTGGGTCAAATGTCCTCTTGCAGTAAAAGCAGACATATTACCCAGACATACAAACTAAAACTGTAATTTGTCTTTTTACCATAGTAAGGTCAAAAGGCCAATGTGAAATGAATTAGACCCAACATCTATTATAAATTAGAGGGCACTGTATAAACACTGCCCATCGTTTGTGTTCTATTGGCTATATAATGGCACAAAGTGCTTGAACCCTGATGAACGCTACTCAATGTAATTTGTATACTATGGATAAGCCCTCATTGCAGATGGAAACTACCTGGAAGCTGATTGTATTATCATGTTATGGTATATTTAGGTTGATGAATGAATGAATAGTAACTGTACTTTTTAAAGTAATGTGTTATATTTCATAGAAATTACAAATTACAATTACAAAGAGAGCTTTGTCCAGGACACAAAACCAGAATACAAATTAAGGATGAGGCTGGTCATTAAAACACACAAATATCCAACATTATCTTAGAAGTAAAAGGCTTGAAACTATTTTAAACCAACTTGGCAGACCGCAAACGGGCTAACCACATGTTCAGAGTAACTCCGTAAACGAATGCATGTCCCAAAGGAATTCACTAAAAGAAATGTGACACCAATACACATTACAATAATGATATTATTTGCATGTCTTACAAGCTTCAAATGTCTACAGCTACAGCAGCCATAACATGAATGAAACTTGCTGTGTGGACGTGAATAAAGAGCATCATTAGCTTTACTAGTCTTCAGCATTATACTACTGATGCTTTGGATAAACAAATACAATTTGCAAAATCATGTTTTCTACATATTGCTGTGTGGCAGGTGTGAGCACATGGTTATACAGCAATTACAAAAATAAGAACAGAAATATGCTGGAATAAACCATGCTTTACTGGTTTTCAAGTTCAAGTTCAGCAAGAGACGTTCCGTTCTATGCATCCAAAGGCAACCACAAGCAAACCACCACAGGCTAAAAGGATTTTAGAGAGTGCCCCTTACAAAAAAATAAAAATAAAATAAGGTCCTAAAATGCATTTTAGATTCATAATGCATATATAAGTTATATATTTCCTTATACCAGTGCATATTTTAGGTACCTTAAGCATTTCTGATGCAGCTTCATTTGAATGTAAAACACATACCTTTATTAACCTTAATGCAATTCATATGGGTTTCTCTACCTAATTTTAAGGGATTTACTCAAGGGTGTCCCCTCCTCCTGTAGATCAGTTGCCATATTGCTTTTAGCATTATTAAAGCTTTCAGAGCAAGGGAAAGCGATGCAAAAGTCTATTGTGCAGCTGTTATTTACTGCCATGTGGCATTTACCTAATGGCTTCAGCATGCAGTTTAAGTTGACATAGTAAACAGAATTATTTGCAAAAGCATTTTATCACACAGTAATTTGTATGTGGGTGTAATGAGAGTTAAGCTATTGCTTGAAGTGGATGCAGCTGAGTTATGTCTGCAATATAAGTGCACTCCATTAGGACTTACCCAGCCCTCCGGCAACAATCACCCTTCCGCCGAGACAGCCAGCAACAAAGTCTGCCCTTTTCTCCCTCATCCGAGAGCTTCGCGTGGGCTTCAGCCAAACACCTACACAAAGGGACAAAAGTGCATGTTGGGATCAGGGCATGGGTCATTTGGGAAGTGACAGTTAAAGGTCACAAAATGACTGGAATGACTTAAAATCGCATCATTAGAATATGCTTTTTTTCAGGCTCAAAATAGTCACAACAGCCTAGCAATCATAAACATTGTGGAAAAGGGAAGAAATTATCGCTGATATTTTGGGACGAATATTCACTGCCTAAAATTTCCTAAATTCATTGTTCTTTGTCATAAAAGTGCAGCTAATCAGTTAGGTTTGATATAACCTCGTAACTCCAAAACTCTGAAGCATACTCAAACACCAAACTTCTCTGATCGGCTACAGTTAAAGTAGATTCTCATGATTTGCTGCTCTTTAATATATCCCCAAGATATATGGTTAATATTACTATTAGGAAAATGTAACTGATTCACATTACTTAACGTGTTGTTAGCATATGATGACAATTATCAGCCTTTTGACTGTCCCACTGATAAACATGGACAATCACAATTACAAAATAAAACAATGTTGCATTTTTTTAGTTTATTATGATTATGTATGAATATATTTCTTAAATATTGCAGAATGGTTTAAAAAAAAATGTGTCTGTTATTTAGCTATCCGGCAGGAGTATGTCACTTCTGCTTGTTTGATTGCATCTGTCAGTGTGAGCATGCAGAGCGATCGGTGCTGACAGGAGTGTGTGCATCTGCCGAATGGTCTAATTATGGCTGTCATAAAACAAAACAAGCAGAAGGGGCAGTGGACGCGCCCTCAGTCTGCTCTTAGTCATGATGCCCATCGGGTGACCACATACAGGAAATCCCTGCAGAAGAGCCCCGAGGGCTGCTTGTCCGTCTGCCCATCTCCGCGAGACCCTCAGGCTTTTTGGCTGTCATATAAGGTTGATGTCTGTGAATGCCCTTTATGGCCTTGTGGCAACGAGACTGTACAATCCCTTTTAGCTTAACTGACCCAATACGCCATTTTAACTGGCTAGTATAATAATAAACTCCCTCTTTTTCACCTGATATCAGTCCAGGTTTCCTTTTGGCCTTTTCTATTTGCAAAACATGAATATGCATGGGTAAAAGGAACGCATGGCGTTGGTCAAATACTTCTATGACTGGTTCAAGTGTCTTTTTCTTTTCCTTTGTCTGAAGAGAAATAAAGCAGATCTCTAAACTGTTGTAATGAAAGACCCCAGTTCTCTGAATTATTTCTCCTGAAGAGAAGAGGGGATCAGTATTAGAATGTATTTGTAGGGGGTTGTGGAAACAAACGAGAAATGCATGGGGTCTCTTCTGCACTGATAAGATTTCTGAGAGATTTCTGAAATGCGAGTGAGAAATAGAAAAGCAATAGCTTACCCTTTTCTTATGTGATTATTATTCAGATAAGACTGGAGTGAGATCAGACTTGTTTTACGAAGCTGAATCTCAAAAATGTGAGAACATGTTGTAAGTCTCACACAGATTTCATACAGGAATTAAACAAGATTCCTTGTTTCCACTTTCCTCTGAAAGTGTTCTAATAGTGAATATATATTCAGATAATAACGCTGCACTGCAGGAGAGCAGGGAGAAAATACTGCATGAAAGAAATGGTATGCTGCCCACTGGAGAACAGTTTAACTGCAGTGGGAAATGATTTCAGCCACAGCCTTTTCTCTCCCTCAGCCCCCTGCCCAAGTGAACTGAATAGCCTTTCAATAAAGAAGATATATTTAACCCTTTTCCCAAAGGTGTTATAGTTTTAAGACTGTATTCTTTTAAAAACAATTCTGTGCTTAAATTATTCCACTGAGGACTGAAATGTCTGGACCCCTTAAAAATTCTAGTGAATGCCCTTCTACCTCAACACAAAGAATATTTGCAAAATATTATATATGATATGATATATTTTTTAAATGCTAGAGTGATGCCATTTCATGTTTAGGATGTGTACAGTGTGTCATTGTTCACTATTCTAAATGACCTTTTTAAAGTTAGTGTTAGTTAGTCTTTAAACATATGTCTTTACTTCTTTTTAACCAAATATGGTTCTTTAACAGTATCGCTCAAATAACCTTTTGCAGCACCTGTATCAGAGCTGGGAATTGGGTGGTTTCCTGAGCGGGTTGACTGCTAAGTAATGCACAATGCTGCACTGCTGGCGGGGGTTGAGTTCACATGTACTGGAGGAGACTTGTGCTTGTCCTCACCCTCCTGGTGTTGGGAGCATTTTAAGTGATAGGAGAAGTCTTTGTGAGTGGGTAGGTTAATCCGCTCAGGTAAATTGGGGAGAAAAATCAATAAAATCTTTTTAATATGTGATATACACTCTGACCTGTCTGATCTCTGTTTATTATTTTACTTTATTTGGCTACTTCTGTAAAATGACCATTTTATAGTCTTGTGAACGCACTATGATATCATATTGCTCTGTGAAGTGCAGCCTGTTCCTAGCTTTTTAACATGCTGTTACTACTAAATGCTGTTTTATGCTTCCCACATTGACTTGTCAGGTATAAACGGGCTTAACGGAGGTTTTAATATAGCCCACACACTATCCGTTAAAACATGTCTGAATTGGCTTTAATACTGACTAATATATTCTCTTTGAAGTGTGTTAAACTGCTATTCACCACTGTCGTGCTGTCTGGCCGCAGCGCTTAGTGGCTTAAGCCCCCCCAAGTGGCTGGACCCCAAAAAGCCTTTGCCGTTTTTCCCACCTAATCCAAAATCTTGGAGTCAGACTGCTCCAAAACAATGAGTTAATCATGTCCTGTACCTTATATTTCACAAGGCCAGAATATCTCTTTCCCTTTCCTTTCTCCAAATGTCAAACCTAACGGGTTGCTGGCTCTTGCGCTGGAAAGCTGAGCAACTCCGGGGACGCAGTTCTAGAACTCAATAAGCCAGATGCTGTCTGTCGCAAAACATCAAACGAGCTACATCTGGAACATCTTGCCCTTCTCTCCTTCTCTGCGTCTCTCTCTGTAGATCCGGGCTGGAAGGCTCTCCATGGTAACAGAGGAAGGAGAGAGACGAGAGTTGTAGCTGCAGTTGATGTGCTCCACATGGGTGAGATGAGTCAACAGCCCCCCGAGACAAGACCCCCGTCAGACAGCACAATCTGTGGAGCCGTGGTGTGCGCAATTCTCTCTCTATCTCCCTCTCTCTCTATGCAACTGGGAAATGTGTTCAAACACAGCTGTTTTAGTCGTGGACAGTTCTCACTTTTTTCCGTTCGTTATTTTTTCCGTTCGTCGAAGATTTAGCAAGCAGACACGCTCAATTACAGAGCAAATTGTTCTCGGGATCCGAGGGCTCTGAGAGAAAATCGCTGGTGGGTGTTTCTCATCTGTAGTTAGGCTCTGCCTCCCCAGGGATGTTATGGCCACTGAAACAAGTGCTAGGAGATTCCTTATCTCAAGCCAAACTCTGGGCTTTAGTTAATCGTACTGGCTAAGGGCCATTAACAAATCTAAAGATTCAATTCTCCATCTCTGCAAAACACACAGAGTTCCACTTTCATTATAACATGGCGAGATGAATATCACCGCAGGTGAGCTCTCCAGTTCGATGAAAATGGATTCTGCTATGAAAGCATGCGAAATACTGCCACCATCTAATGCTACTGTAGCAAAATCACAATCGTACTACTTTAATGCTCTACAGTGTTTTCTGCATGTAAATTATATGCAGGATGAAGACAGAACTCCCTGAACAATCGCATTACAATACCGTGCTATGGAACGCTCAGGGGAACACCAGGGCTAGAGGAACATATATCAGTGCAATAGAGCATTGCATAACCTTGTGAATTATTCATGAAGAAAATGTACAAAAATAATATCTATATACAACTAAGCACCAAACAAGAAATGTCAGTTGCACCCTTTGCTGACACAGTTTTGCAAATGCACACACACACACGGCTTCTAGTGTAGTCTAGTCTAGTCCCTGCAGAAAAGTACTGCCAATAGAATAGAACTCTCTGGTGCAGATGAACATGAACCTAGGGACTATGCCTGATGTTAGGTGTGGGCTAGAGGGGTATAATGCCCTCCAGCATTGAGCTCTGGAGAAGTGGAACTGAGTTCTCTTGAATGAAAACTTTTGGGATGAGCTGAGTAGTTGGGGATGAGGCAGTGTGGTGATCATCCAACATCCTGACCTCACTAACGTCACTCTTGTTCCTAAGCACAATCCTCCGCAATGCTCCAAAATCTAATAGAAAGCCTTCGCTGGACAGTAGAGACAGCTACTCCAGTATATATACGTAGGCTCCAGTGTATAAACTGTATATGTCAGTTTTTGTACACTTCATTTAAAAATTCCACAATTAAATTTACCAAAAAGCAATCACAGCAGCATACACAGCGGAATATATGATAAATGTTGCAGCTAAAACTGTGACCAATTGAATGTTGGGGTAAGTTGAAACATTGATGATGCAATGAAATGAATCAAAATAAAATAAAATAAAGAAATAAATGAAACGGTAGTGGAGGCATACACACAGAAAAACTGCTCTCCTAAAGTCCTGATATTTATAGGAAGCGTTTTATTTTTTAATGTTCTGGAAACACCAGTTCCCTGGTCTGCATTAAAGATGACTTTATACATTTTTCATAGAAATCCCCAGCTCATGTTAGACATACTTAGACACATATGTTCTATGAGGAAAAAAACTGGAGAAGCATAAGAGTATTGATCAAAATGCACAACACATTTTCATCTGCAGTTCAACAAGTGGAGAAGTCTGCAAGTAGTCCAGTGTGTCAAATGAGTCCTGTAAATTCCTGATTACAGATGGGCTATCACGTTTTTTCTGTCCTGTTTGTACCTTCCTGTCCTTTCCTGTTTTGTTTTCCCTACACATGCTCCTCTGCATATGGCTCTGTTTGTAGTTGTGCATTAGCCCTGCCTTGTCATTAGTGTTTCCACCTGTGCTTTCTTTGTGGCCCTGCCCTTTGGTTAACTCTGCTCAGGTGTTACTTATTTGTCTCTATGTATTAGTCCACCCTTTATTTCATTGTTCCTTGTCTGGTTTTGTGCGTCTTTTTTACATTTACGTCTGCCTCTACTGCCACCGCATTATGACAAATTATTACACAATACTTAGGAAAACATTTTGCAGGACATTTTGCTGTGACCTCCACACATGACAACATGCATACAATGATAGTATTAAAAGCCTCTCTGTATCAAATGGCTTTATACACATAGTAACTGGATGTACTATTCAACATCTATTACTACTGTGGGCGTGACCACCGTGAACGGGCAGGCAGCGGGGCTCCGAGATGCACACAAATACAGGGCTCAAGTGACAAACATACCTTTATTTCAAGTGCCTGCAACCACACCCAAACGGAACTGACGTGCACTTATCTAGCAGTCTTTTGGCAGCTCAGCTGTTATGTACTCTCTCGGCGGTCGCCTCTCTCGTATGCGGCTAAGCATGCCCTTTTTATGCTGTTCACCTGGCTCGTTAGCCTGCATGTCCACGGCTCACTCCCGCCTCCTCATCGCCACACTATATGCAAACCTTTTCCATAAGATACAAAATCAGGGTGTTTTTCCAAATGTAAGGCTCTGTGGTAACAGACCTGCTTTTGGAGATGGACAGACTAGTGTTATTTTAGTAGAGTTATATAATCTAGAAAGGGAATTAAATTATAAGTTAGATACAAGATAGAAGTTAGTGTCATTAACACAGCTAAAAGCCTCATTCATTAGTAAGTAAAAGCTTCCACTTTGGTGAAAAACGTACTAATGAAT
Source organism: Salminus brasiliensis (assembly GCF_030463535.1). Classification (NCBI taxonomy): domain Eukaryota; kingdom Metazoa; phylum Chordata; class Actinopteri; order Characiformes; family Bryconidae; genus Salminus; species Salminus brasiliensis. Next base: position 18,125,930 of record NC_132891.1, read on the forward strand.
GAAAGAACTAAATTCAATATAGCTAATTTGACTAATGTAAGCAAGCAGAAAAAGTGTGTGTTAAGCAGTGTCCTATTAATCGAAGACAAATTCTGCATGTGTATTAAGAGTAGTGACTTTATAACATTAAAGGTGATATACCTGACATTTTAAACATTAATATAGCAACAAATATAAATTGCTTCATATATCCGTTTCTCAGATGCTGAACTTATTTTACTTAATTATTCAGAATAAAAAGTGATTCTACACTTTCATGTTGGTGTATCCGTAGAATGTGCTACCAAACAGTTGCTTTGGTGCAGTTACCTAACTACGATGCACATCCGAGCAGTATGACAGTACCATAACCAGATCAGGCAACTGCAGCATTTTACCTTTACAGCAGGAAGCAGACCCAGGGCAAACACTGAGCGTGCTGCTGCTAATGAAATCTGTGGGCTAGACACAGTCTGAAAATCAACAATGGTGATCCTTTCGGCTGATGGTGGATTAATCTGAGGGGAGACAGCCTACAGCAGTAGCCAGACAGTTATGTCTCATGTGAGTACAGGTGGCTGTCTGACCTGTTGCTCTCTTGCACAACCAGTTATTTTAAACCTTCCTGCGCCACACTTGTCTCCCCTTCTCATCCATTGTATAAATCATGATGCTATTTGGTATGGTACAAGCATAATGCAACTAAAAATGCAACTGCAAAGTAATATGGTACAATTATATTCCCTCCTCAGGTAGGGTGTGCCACTGAAGGTACCACAGTGACAGTTTTGTAACTATTTTTCTGAAAGTGTAGATATTAGTATCATGCAAACTGCATGCCTACTTCACCATATGCTTGTCTCAACGTTTGGTAAATCTGTGTATTTAGGTGAGTGACGTATTGATGCTGTTTACATGATGCTAATTTATGATGATATAAGCTTCCATCACCTGTTGTCAGGCCCTCGTTATCGCGCCCTCCCCCGGGGCGATTCTGAGCCGCTGCCCACAGGCCCAAATAAGGACTTCCGTTTAGTTTACGTTCTTGTGTGTTTGAGTCAGTGTATCGTTTCGTGTTCATTTACGTTCTTGTGTGTTTGAGTCAGTGTATCGATTCGTGTTCATTTACGTTTGTGTGTGTTTGAGTCAGTGTATCGTTTCGTGTTCATTTACGTTCTTGTGTGTTTGAGTCAGTGTATCGTTTCGTGTTCATTTACGTTCTTGTGTGTTTGAGTCAGTGTATCGGTTCGTGTTCATTTACGTTCTTGTGTGTTTGAGTCAGTGTATCGGTTCGTGTTCATTTACGTTCTTGTGTGTTTGAGTCAGTGTATCGATTCGTGTTCATTTACGTTCTTGTGTGTTTGAGTCAGTGTATCGGTTCGTGTTCATTTACGTTTTTGTGTGTTTGAGTCAGTTTATCGATTCGTGTTCATTTACGTTCGTGTGTGTTTGAGTCAGTGTATCGATTCGTGTTCATTTACGTTCGTGTGTGTTTGAGTCAGTGTATCGGTTCGTGTTCATTTACATTCTTGTGTGTTTGAGTCAGTGTATCGATTCGTGTTCATTTACGTTCGTGTGTGTTTGAGTCAGTGTATCGGTTCGTGTTCATTTACGTTCATGTGTGTTTGAGTCAGTGTATCAATTCGTGTTCATTTACGTTCGTGTGTGTTTGAGTCAGTGTAACAATTCGTGTTCATTTACATTCTTGTGTGTTTGAGTCAGTGTATCGATTCGTGTTCATTTACATTCTTGTGTGTTTGGTTCAGTTCATTTGTGCTCACATGTGATTTGGTTCTGTGATTATTGGTTCTGTAGAGTTTTACCTGGGACTGTGGGGTACTTAAGGAGTCTCGATACCGCCATTCGGTGCAGAGAACTGAACCGTATGGAGCTTTCAGGGTGCCCTGAGGTTCCTTGTAGGTTACCGGTGTGGTTAGGTCAGCTCCGGTGCTACACCCACATTCAGGAGTAGGTTTCTGGCTACTCACGCATCAAAGCTAGGCTCGCTCACTTCCTGTCTGGATACTCAGGTTACCCACGCCCAAGCAACGCGACCCACACTTGCGGCGGCACGCTGCAGTTCAGGTTTGGTCAGCCTTGCCGCTTGGTTTGACGGCTGGTTCCCCAGCTCCCCTCGTTTGTTTTTGAGCGCTGATCAAGGTTTTGTTCAGGTTAGCCTTCCCTTCTGCCCAAGCGCTGCCTGTAGGTTTACGTTCAAGGATGAAATGATTTTCACTGCAAAAGTACACATGCATCCTTTCATTTGCCAATCATCTAATGGCTACTTCCATAAAGCAAAAGTTGTTTCAATGTGGTTTTATGATGATGACACTAAGTTCAACATCTTATGAAATCAATGTCACAAGGAAATGAGGCTGTTTTGAGAGCAAAAAGACCTAGTATAGCATGAAGAGTGTATTCTCCTCAATATCAGCCTCCCTGTCCATGTGTGTGCTCTTTAAAATGATCTGATACATCCAGTGCTATTTCGAGGTGTTTCTATAAAGAACCAAAAAAGCACAGAGTGAGGCTGTGGAGCAGGAAAAGAAATAAAGCAAAGAGAGAGAGAAAGATTCATGCCTCTAATTGTGTTCTCCTCATCTCATTGAACGGCGTTAATGAACCACTAGCATTTGACAGCAGACTCTATAAACTCAGTGATGCTGAGAATGAGAGCAAACAATTGTGGAACTCCTGCGCTTCCTCAAACACACACACACACACACACATATCAATAGAGCAAGACACAAGATACTGGTCGCTCATGAGGCACAGCAAACACAGCAAACACACTGTGGCTGGTATGACCCACGAAATGTGTCCAGCACCTCAGTACCAGAGAAGCTTATTGGGACTGAAACGAGCTGCTGATAACTGAGAGAGAGAGAGAGAGAGAGAGAGAGAGAGAGAGAGAGAGAGACAGTGGCAGACAGAAACAGAGAAAAAAAGGGAGAAAGGGAGACAGGGTTAAGCAGCCATACACAATTTCCATCCTCTTCCCCTGCTGGAATCTCCAGATAAATTGGCTGAAATTGCCACTGCCTCTGTGCTGAGACTGCGTATGTCTGTGTGTGTGTGTGTGTGTGTGTGTGTGTATTCTTCTCTCTTCCCTATCTCTGTGAGTGCAGAGTGTCTGTCGAAATGTGAAAGAGATACACGCACACAGATACACCTATAGCAGCAGGACCCTTAAAAGAACCAGACAGAACTATTCAGGGCTTCAGACTGTCCCTTCAGGGGAGCCATTTCATAAAAAAAAAAAACGCTTTCACATGACAATGAAGAGTTCTCTCAATCAAGTAGGAAGAGTTTTATTATGTTGTATTAACTTGAAGACATGAGTTCTACATGCAATTACAAGGCTATTACAGCCTGCAGGTCTTGCATCTCATTTTCCATGAGATGCAATGAGGGGATTTAAACTCACAGCCTCATGGCTATGAGAAAACTGCTGTTATTCAGATGGCAAAGAACCCCATGACATCATTCAGGAGGTAAATATTTTTACACATTTAAAGAAATAGCTTGACCAAACAAAGAGGCCCTTTGGTGGTCATTCTGGAGGTTGTTTGTTTTTTTTATCTGGTTTAAATATACTGACATTTACCTTTCACACTGTTCACGCATAGTAAAGTAGGTGAGCATGTACAATTTGTGCTTTCTGCGTGGCACCATGCTTTCATACCTGTATAATAGATACAGCAGTGTGTCCGCTACATAATTTGCAGTGGCAGCCTGGTAAATTATTGCCACGCTGCTTCAGAACTAAGGTAAGGTATTAAATGTCATAAATTTGCAATTACAAATCTCTGTAATGGGATTTTAATCTGAAATGGCAGATACAGGAAGTGGAGACACATGACAACGCCCAACCTAGTCTTCCTATCTCTACACACCCGAAAACATGGAGGAGAAATAAGAAGATGGAGAGGAGTGAAAAGAGATTTAACTAGCTAAAGTAAATAGAACTTAATGTAACAAAGCCCGTCACACATTGGACGCACCACATCGTGTGTCAATGGTGCCTTATGACTACAAGCACTGTTCAATTCCTCAATGAGCCACAACACAGCACACAGCATTCAGATGGTACTACATTTAATTAAAACCATAGAGACCGCAGGAAGCCACAGTAAATGAAAGGCTGCCAGTCTTTTGGTAAATAAACAAATTCTAAAGCTGGGTTACTTCAGCTCAAATCTTTCAGCTTGAAAACAGACACTTTGTGAAGAGGTAGTAAACTGGGTAAATGTGAACCTGGTATTTATTGGCGCTCTCTACTGACGTTCTAAATAGCAGCTCTCTGACACGTGATGCTCTGCTATGTTATTGATAGCCAACTAACTCTTATTTATTATTATTATTATTACTACTACTAATGATATACTTTTGCAAGTATGGTGCTGCAATCTGTAAGCAGTGGGTACAAGAAAATAGTTTATAAAGTTTCACTGTATTTCATTTCTTATGTGATTCTTCCTAGTTTATTTTCCCCCTAGAGGGGTGTGTTGGGTGAGAGGGTTAAGAGCCTGGGTTAAGGGCCTTCCTCAAGGGACCAACAGTGGCAGCTGGGCAAACCCTAAGAACTGAACCCACAACCCTGCATTCAATAAACACAGTACTCTAGCCACTGAACCACCATTTACATTACATTTACGTTTATGGCATTTAGCAGACGCTCTTATCCAGAGCGACTTACAAGGTTACTCGTATTACAGAGGTGGGCCAGTGTAGTGTTAGGAGTCTTGCCCAAGAACTCTTATTGGTGTAGCGCAGCATAGTCCCCCACATGGTGTGGTAACTCCATGGCAGGTAGAGGTGTTATCTGTTGCGCCACACCAACCACATGATCAACCACAGTGTTGTGTATAGATGTTGTGTTTTGTGAAAATTCAAGTTCAGTCCAAGCACTGTTTTGATCAATGAGTGCTTTTTATTATTACTATCTTTACAAATATATATTTAAAACATAAAACTGAAAAGATTAATGACAAAATATGAGGCACCTATGAATTATAGTCCTATTTATGTGTTTTGTCTTGTTAAAAATGAAACTAAAATTATTGAGGCTTTGTTGGATTGCATTCCTTACCTATAGGCCAATGCAGCAACAACAGTGATGTGTCACATTATAAATGGAAAAAAGTAGACTAGCCAGAACATACAAAGGGGAAAGGGATTTATACTTCATGGATGTTCATCTTCAATGTGTGCAACATCAGTATTTTGACAGAACTGTTCATTTAAATTGTTTCTCTGTCCACACTCTAACTCCGGCCCCCAATTGCATGTATATCTGTAATACCCAAAAGGCCACCATAACTCGTTTCTGTAGTTATATGAACTGGCAGCAAAGGCTGCAGCTTTATTGTAATCCAATTCAACAGCTTTGCTAAAAAAAGAAATGACTCAAATCTTGATGATTAGCGACCATGCTGTGCTGTACTTGCAAAGCTAAAAAAAGACAGCATCTGCACAAAGGCCCTGTACACGTAAACGAAAAACACACATAATTAGTTATATGTCATTACAGTCATGACAGATGCATTATTCCCTGCTCTCTTTCTCTCTCAGCTGATGCACAGCTGTGCTCCTCTCTCTCCCTCTCTGTGGAGCAGGAGGAGTGTGTTGATGGACAGGTCTGTAGGCTCAGAACAATGACCCCAGCGGGAAATGAGAACCTTTGTTTATTTAAAGCCCACAAATCAATCATCTCTGACACACACACATACTTGCTGTCCTCATGCACTACAGACACCTCCACGTTAAGATATCCTCCCTTTCACACAAAAAAACTCCAAATCTCCAAAACGGCAACTTTACATTTCTTCAAGAGATCACTGTAAAACATTTTATTGTAAATACTTTTGGAGCATTTCTATTGGTCTTTACATTGGTTACAGTGTTTTGAATAAATGGATTTGTACCTGCTTTAAATGTGTCTTGGGTGTGTTTACACTCACATTTTTTGTGGCTTGGCCTTTTTCTGATATACACATGAAGTAACAAGGTGTAAACAGGGTGAAAAATGGCAACACAACGATATACATTTGTGTACTAGGGTTTGTGGACAGTGGAGCAGATGGATGCCAGTGTTTCAGGGTGCCCCCGTGGCTGTGTTACCTTCTGGCTCTCTCCTTTTAATTAGGCTGTTATAGTCAGACATGCCAGAGTCTCCATAAATCCACTTATCCGGCCTGACCTGTTGGAAGACTGACCGCTGGGGTCCCCTGAACCTGCGTCAGACCAGCTACCACCCACCAGACTGACCACCAGGCTCCCCTGCCACCCGTGTCAGACCAGCTGCCCACCCTCCTGCTACTGCTATCTGCCAAATGACTATGTTAAAATTTACATGGACTCTAAATGTCTTATATATGTTATTATTACCACCATTAGCCATCATTACTCTCATTATTCTTACCATCACTACTGTGATTTTATTTTTAGTTATACTATATCATGATTATATCAGCACACCTGAGCAGTAGAACAGTCTTGGTTCCTCACAAGGTTTCTTCCTCCAGCTCTGAGAGATTTGTTTCTTGCCATTGTCGACTCTGGCTTGCTCACCGAGGGTCTTATATTTTTATGTTTTTTGGATCTCTTGTCCTCTTACTGATTACTGATTCCTGCAAAGCTGCTTTGTGATAAGGTCAGTAGTAAAAAGCGCAATTCAAATACATTTGATTTGATACATTAGAACTGCATGTTTCGTTTAGTGTGATCTTCACTTCTGTTGATATTGATGCGAATATTGTTGAAGGCTGCAATATGCAAAAAAGCCCTCAAGCCAATCAAATTGGCAATCAATCACAACTCCAGAGAAGAGTCTTCTAATGGATTTTCTAATGAATAAAGATTTTCAGGCATTCCACTGCACCAAAGTATTCTGGCCTCTTTTCTTTTCAATTCATTTCCAACCTTATAGATTCAGAAAATGCAAATGTATAGCAGTTTGCATACTGAGCGGCTGTTATGGCAGTCTATATGGATCTATGCCCTATACTACTAAATACACACTAAACAAAGAAACTCACAACAGGAAACAACACAAGCCTCGTTTGACCTCATATCACCTCATTTTGTCAACTGTTAGCTTATGATTAGACCTATCCAATAAAAGCCAATCTAGACAAAGTTCTTGTTCTATCACCCTCAAAGCTCATGGGAATGAGCTACACTTCAGCCCTAATAAATCTTCATGCTCTCTCTTTCCCCAGCGGAGATGCACTCTGGGATGGATTTGAGTGGATCAATGGGCTAATCCATGGCCATCTCGGTTAGAGCTCTATACTGGGTTAGAGCTGCCGTGAGGTCCTCTGAGCACCAGCGTTTGGGTAAGAAATGGTCAAACCCAGTGGACAACAGAGGGAGGCATGGAAGGAGAGCAGTAGGGAAGGAGTGTGAAGAGTGTAAGTTAAGAACAGGGAGTGATAGAGAGTTGTCAGAGGTGAGAGGGCCTGTGTGAGAGGAGAGAAGGAACATACTGTGAAATGACACACAAGCACACACACTCACACTGTGAGCACGTAAATACAGAAGTGTCACCTTTAAAACAACAGGGAATCGCCTGCAGTGTCCTGCAGCAGTGGTGCTCTGCTTGGCATCTCCCTCACTGTCTGTCAATGTGTTATTTATCCCCAAAGAACTCACCACACAACAGTTTATCTGCTTGAATTGAAAACATTCTGATTTTCAGAACATATAAGCAACAAATCCATAGCCTTCGAAAAACCTAATCCTTTAGATGGAAAAATATCGTACTACTAATACTGTACTTCTGCACATCTCTCAGGATGTGCAGAAGGTACAAGCAGAGGTTTCACGTAACTAAGTACAAATGCAGCTGAAACAAGTAGCCAAGTGCATTCCAAAATGTTTCAACATTAACATTTTAATAGAACACTATAGTCATTATGGCTTTTAGAAAAATGTTTTTTGGGGAGGTGGGGTAGTGCAATATAGGCCCCTGTGGTGCGGCCTAAGCTTTTGGCATTTGCTTTTACATTGCTTACATTGCTTTTATACTTTAAGTAGTTTTGACCAGTAAAACCAGTACTTTTACACTTTTACTTGAGTAAAAAGCTTAAGTTGATACTTCAACCTCTATAGAAGTCTTTTTAAACCCTAGTATCTACACGTCTACCTGATTAATAAATGTGAATACTTTTAACACCTTTGGGTACAAGTTAGTATCCCCTTCCGAACAGACAAAGAATAGTTCTGGGCTTCTTGCCTAAAGAAGAATCCACCTGAACTCAAGGCCTCAAGTTCTCAAAATACTTTTTCACACTGCAGCCTGATGCTGGCGACTTGGCACCAGAGGCGTGTCTAGGCCCTGGCTATGGAGCTACAGCACCATGTATTTTTTTCATTAGCCCGACTTTATAGTTCAGCCACGTTATAAATGAGCCACTGGTTGAAATATGAATGGGAGTTCTCATAATGTTCGATGAGGTGCCTGTTCAGATGAGGTGCACCCTTCAACAAAATGAGCCGATTAACTTGCTGGTTATGCCACAATCAGAAGGGGGGCTGACGATGTTGTGACGCTACTGGGTAAACCCTCCTCAATGTGGAGATCTGTATAATTGCAGGAGCCAGAACAAGCCGTGCATTATTGAACTAATAATAAGTCAATAATAATTTTATCAGTGATTTAAATTATGTTTTTGAAACAGTAATCTGACCTTCAGTTTCCAGTATTTTAGTCTCTCACAACAGCTGCTTGTAACAACATCTACATTTACAGTGATCAAAGAAACGCTGGTTCCAACAACAGAGAATTACCCAAGGACCTACATAAATTTAATCCCATCCAAATAGGGTTAAAAACACTACCCAACGTGTCACTCCAAAAAGTAAGGTAAGAGTCAGGTGTGTTTATTGTGAAATTTTGCTATGCTAGGAAGTAGTAGTCTCAGCTTGGGGGGCCCTGTACACTGAATCTTGTTGAAATGTGTGATCATAATGTGTGTATTGTATGTATCGCAACCATAAGCCTTTTTAACACTGCATGGAAAAATATATTACCAGTGAAAACAACAGTAACAGGTACAACATGCACACACACGCACACACAGTACAGTGTGTATACTTCTATGTTTCTGTTGACATCATGGAGCTTTACCTTGCTATTTAGGTGTATTGGTTAATTACTTCAATATTAAAGTAATCTCATATTACATTGCAGCAAAGCAGTAATTTATACAGTTTCTGTAGAACTGTACCAATACAGCAAAGCAAACTGGGTGTTGATGGGGTATTGAGTAACATCACAGGACATACAATGTGTTTAAAAAAACAACAGAAACAGAAATACTTTCTCACTGGTTAAAAACGGGATGTGATGGTATAAACGGGACCCAAGAACACATCATTACAATAGCAGCCGTCACAGCTACTCCGAAATCTGCAGCCCTGCTACAAGGACTAACATGCTAATGAGGCTATGCTCTCTACTCACAGAGACACAGAAGCAGCTAATAAAGCAGGACATGATTATCAGTGCCAACATCAGCACACCAGGCAAACACGAAAACACAGATTTTCAGCAGATTCTCTTCCGAATGCAGCTCTGTGTGCATCATTGTGGGCAATCCATTTTTGTTGTTCAATCCTGGCTCTGTTCACTTCACTTCTTCCACACGTGTTCTACATACAACAGTATTGGGACACCTGCTCATTTGTTGTTCATCAGAAATCGAGGGAATGTTCCACAGTTCCATGCTGGGGGGCTTTATACCCCTCTACCCCACGTATGGCATGGTGCCCATAGATTCATGTTTAACTGCTCCAGGGAGTCTTGCACATCTATGTGTCACAGCAACGGGAGGAACTTAAAGTAGCTGAACGCATTCATTAGAAGGGGTGTCCACAAACATTTGGACATGTAGTGTGTGTTGGCAGGTATACAAGTCATCAAATGTAGCAGCCATTTTTCTATTAGTATATTGAAAGCTTGCTGTACCTTCACGACCACAGATTGAGGCTTATCTAATGAGATTTCCAGGAAGAATGTCATTCTGATTTGCTTTTCATGACTGGAAATTTCATCTCTGTATTCAGAAAGTGTTAATATGCTTCTTTTGGTTATCCCCTATGCACAGACCTACGCGTGACTGCCGGCTGTGCTGTTTAATCTACTTTTCTCTTTTAATAACACAACGCCATACCGAACTGCTGCATTTACTTGATGGGTAATAAATACGAGCATTTAAAAGTGCTGAAAATGTATATTTTAATATACTGCAGATATTTTCTTTGTCAAATCAACTTGAGCATGAGTAACTGGTGTAAGGACGCTGGCGCAAATTGGCTGCCACTTTACATCAGCTTTGTTCTGTTTGTTTTTGCATTGTTTTGCTTGCATGTTTGTTCTGATATTCCCTGTTGGCCAAAATGGACTTTTCCACATGGCGCTGAAATTTTCTGCATGAGTGTTTCCACATTGCAGCTATAAGGCTTCCCAAGTAACTCTATATTTCAAATGTTTCCACACCCCGCTGACTCCCTGTCTCTTAGACACCTTGGGACACTGCCTGTTATTAATCCTGATGTCATTTTTGCTGGTGAGATTCTTGCTGTGCTGTGACTTAATATTTTAATAAAATACTATTTTGCTTGTTTTTTATATTGTTTTGTTTGCGTGTTTATTCTGAAATTCCCTATCGGTCAAAAGCGACTTTTGTGACCAGTGTTTTGACCATGCAGCTATAAGGCTTCCCAAGTAACTCGACATTGCGGCTGATTGGGATGTTTGCCCTGCTCATAAAAACTATTTTAGGGCAGTGGTGGCTCAGCGGTTAGAGCGCCGGGATATCGATAACAGGGTTGTGGGTTCGATTCCCGGGCTCGGCAAGCTGCCACTGTTGGGCCCTTGAGCAAGGCCCTTTACCCTCTCTGCTCCCCGGGCGCTGGAGTTGGCTGCCCACCGCTCTGGGTGTGTGTGTGTACTCACTGCCCCTAACACGTGTGAGTGTGTGTTCACTACCAGATGGGTTAAATGCGGAGGACACATTTCGCTGTACAGTCCACACTGTACAGTGACGAATACGTGCACCTTTATCCTTTACCTTTATCCTTTAGTGGCTTTAGGCCTTGATCTTTAGGCCCCTGCCTGCTGCGTGTGTCTGTACTTCACTAATGAGTAATGGTCCATTAGAATACCATACACACACCTGATCAACTACATTTCCTTTGTCCAATTAATCCTGCCATCATGCTTGGTTTCAATAGAACACAGGCAGCTGCTCTGCAGCAGGGTGCTGGCTGAAACTGCAATGCAATGCAAGGCAAATTTAGCATTCTAATTCGCTTACTGCCACTCCCTGTCTGCTGCAGCCATTCTCAGACACCTTCAGACACTGCCTGCTATTTATCCTGGCGTAATTTCAGTTAATAAATTATTCTACGCCTGACGTCTCATCTTTCCCCTGGGCCTATGCCTTAATGTTCCTGTGGCAACGAGCACGAGCCCCTCACGAGATGCTGCTGCTTTGAGTAAAGAATACCAGAGCGCGACCATCGGGCAAACTTCATCAGCATGAGAACTGTGTGGCCCCTTGCTGTCAAGCAGCACGTAGCCTGAATGTGTTAAAGGAAGCATTCTTGTACTTTCAGCTTCCGTTTAGTGTAATCAGACGCTTTTGATTTAGCTGAGACACCCGGAGATGCAAAACATGCCTATTTAAGTATAATTGCAGCCCAAAACCGAGCGTCACACTATGGGGTAGTTAAATATGTATAAACATCTCTAACAAATGCCTGCTGAGTTAGCCATTGAGCAACATTAGCAGATTTCGCTCTGCTAAATACAAGATGTTCGAGAAGTTAATCATGGAGGTGCACCATCTGTAAAAGACTATCATTATAAATCACACCCGATGTTTGAGTCAAGGCAAGAGGTTTCGGTGGCTCAGGGTTACAGTCGGAAAGGAATAACTAGCTAATTGTTTTCATTGCCAGTCAGTGGATATAGCTAGTTCCTGCATCGCTAAGTGCCTGTGATTCATTGTTGTGGATTATTGTATGATTCATGCTATTAGAGTGGTGTGTGGACGCAGAGTGTGGTATCAGTGTGAGCAGATGGATGTGGAGGGGAGAGGGCAGCGCTGCAATACTTTCGCTTATTCTGACTCACGCTAGGCCTGACTCATGACAGCCTTGCACATGCGCGTGCAGATGCGAATCAGGCATTCACACATTTTCTCCCTCTCGCTCTCTCTCTCTCTCTCTCTCTCTCTCTCTCTCACACACACACACACACGCATAAACACAAGGGCCTGGGAGAAAAATGGACAGAAGTCAATAAAGAACGAGAGACTTATGAGTGGAGAAACAGTTAAACAGGGGAAAACTGTATAATTAGAGAGGCAGAAGGACAGACTGACTGACAGACAATGTTTGAAACAAGTTTTCCCTCTGATTCTTTTACAGCACTGGCAGAGAAAGACAGACACACAGACAGTAACATACCATCAAAAGAGAGAAAGACTGCAGGGGCACATGGCTTGTGATGAAATGTTAATGCTGTGGGATGTTTAAAGAAAAAAAAAAAATTCACATACACTTCACATGTGGTTCTTCACATCTTCACAAGTAAACCTGTCACATCGTGTATATGAACTGGACCTGGAAATGTGCTCATGTGATCATGTTCTTTCATTTGTCAGGAGGATATTTCTGAGGATAATCGATTTAAGATCATACACAGATAAAGAAGGGGAAACTATATAAAAAAATACCTTTAATAACCATGCAACAGCAACAGCTCAGACTCCTAAAAATGCCCCCTATCAGATCAACGGCACTTAAAGATGTCATCTCTGAGGACAATACCCTCGTCTCAGATCTAAAAATATCCACAGGTGTGTCTGTTCATCCTTCCACTGGGAGAAGATGGCACAACACTGAGGGTCTGAAAGGATGTGGAGCTGATTAAGAAGCTATTACACAGAAAAGGAAAAAACTGTACTGAGTCAGAGATTTTCTGTTGAATACTTGAGTGAATATATGAGAAACGGATAACTTAATGGATCAATACAGGGTGGCCTTTGACTTTTACACATGACTGTATTTTTGAAAATATTATATTTTGTGTATTCCAATAAAGATGAATAAATACTTAAATATCTGTTTTGGAAATTCACCTTATGTTCGCAGACAACTATACATATACAATAAGTAAAATAATAAGCTGAGTTAGAGGGTGTCACAATAATAGAAAGGAGAGGTGAGTTTTTTCTGTTTGTTATGGACCCAACACAAAAACATTGAGTGCGGTGGAGCACCATAGAATATATTCACTGCCTTCCAAGAAGAGGACCTGCACCTATGGTTGAAGGCACTACATTCAAAAACATTCAAATCTGCTCCTACCATTTTGTGGAGGGGACATCAGAACATCCTTACCCAGACAAATGGCTCAGTTATGCAGACGAGCTGGGTGCTTGTGCTGAGTACTTTATGATCTGTGTCCACTTCAGTAGCCTATTTTAGACTGCATTCACTTGGAATACAATATGACCGTAAACCATCTGATACATAATGAAAATTCAATACAGAGGCGGAAGAAACAAACCCCTGAAAGTCGGCATGTAAAAATAAGGTGAATGCAATGTAGAGAACCTTGGTTCTTGGTGCTTAAAAAAGTATCCCTTACACGTTGGTTTAACACAACTCCTCTTTATATAGAAAAAAAACCCCTGAGGGACGACCATAGTGGTTCTTCCAGGGTTGCAGCAAATTTTAACATTACTTCAAGACCTTAACGAAGGAAAAGTACTCTTTCCACCACACAAAAGCATATATGATGTATTACTGACCACATTATTTGGGTCATATAGACACATGCATGTGCTCACTGCATTTGTTTAAAGCAACAATATGTAATATTTTGACCTTAAAATAAGAGCTTTAAAATTGTTGATGCCCCACTGACCTGTAATAGGGAGAATATCTACTCCAGGCTTGGCATGCTGTTAACTGCACTTTGTAACTCTGGTGAACATTGAGAACAGTGTGTAAAACACTAAAGTATTACTCTACCAGGTCAGTCCATATGATTCTTTAACTTTCAATGACAGTTCTGCATCTCTCAAGCTTGTCCTTCCAAATTGTCTCCTTTGGGGGTGGCTCAAAGCGCAAGTTCCTCTTCCTGACTGTAGGAGGAGCACAGGAGCAACAAATACCAATTCTTCAATGGTTCTTCAGTAAAATGAATAGAACGTAGAACAGAGACCACCCTGATTTGCTCATTAGTCAGTGTGCCAGTATATCCAGCACTCCAGTAGACAACCACAGTGTACGTTGACCCTTTGGTGCAATTTCAAGAGAAGAAAACAGTCCAATCAAAACAAGCCATGTCAAGAATCACAACGTGAGAGAATCATATATGAAAACAATGCGTCACATGCTAAAAAAGGTGTGGGAAATAACACGTGACTAAACATGTGATTTCTCGTTTTTCTGTAAAGGTGCAACACTGGCGGGAAAAAGCAGCTCCTTGTTGGACCCAACCTGATGCACCTTTGAGCACAGGAGCAGCCTAGCACCCCTGCTGCCTGTTAATAGCCTGTCCTCCCACAGAGCCGATTCACTATGACATTGGTAAACAACAAGCACACATGATTTGAAAATTGCTTTGACAGGGTTATTATAGCATGACATATTCCTGAGTTTAATGCGAACAAATTAATTCACGAGAGACGAGTGAATTATCGCAACATACATTTTGGATGCCTCTTACTACTCTAAGGAGTAAATTTACCCTGAACGCGAAGCTTGCTTTCGGCTTATGAAGACTAAGTGGAAAGATGTCTGCGAAGGGCTTCACAGCTTTGAGGCGTTTAACAAAGACGAGGCTCTCTTTAAACTAAAATAAAATGAGCTATGTGTAACACACTGCCACAGAAAACATTACCATAAAGCACTAACAGTCGATTTAATAGCTGGTATAAATATTTCATTCTCTTCAGTGCTGGGGGAAAAGTGCGAGGCCTTGGATTTTCAGGTTTATTGATGCCGGTCTTTTACATAACTGCATCGAGGAGATTAACACTGCAGCCTGTACTGCCGGCATAGCCTCAGTCTACAGAAATATACTCAGTCTATTTTGCTGATGAAGGATATCTGCTCTCTTCTACCACACATACACACACACACTTTCAAATTTTGCCAGATATTATTTTATGCCCCTCGTTTGTGAGTAAATGAAGCCGAGTGAAATACAGCAGCTGAAATGGAGCTTCATGTGGAGCTGAGTGCTTTTAACGGTAAATTGTGGAGATCAGCCTGGGTCTGGAGAGAAGGGATTTATGGGATAGAGGAGGTTTGAAGCGACTCAGAAGCCCCGCTGAAGAAAAAACAGCCTGAAAGGTAGCGCAAATGCCTCACTGAGTCATGCGTGCTGCAGAGGCAGAGCTCACCCAACCCTACTGCAGATTAGCCTGATGAACTAAAATGTCAATGACAGATACAGCAAAGTGGCAGAGATGGGACAGATATGACTGAGGGGGTGGAAGGTAGGATAGGATAGGGGGTGGAAAAAAAAAGAAAAAAAGGAAAAGATGAGCTCAGCAGTGAGGCAGATGAACAACTCCAGAAGAACAAAAAAAATGTAGAAGAAGAGAATCACAACTGGGAGAGGCGAGAACGGGGTATATGGGTAAAAATAAACTGAGATAAGGCAGAGAGGCGTATTTTTAGCGCCTTGGATGTCATAAATAAAGAGGAGAGATCTCTTGAAGAGCTTCTGCCTGACAACGGCAATGTGAAAGGAAAACACGCAGAGCAGCAGGAGAGGCAGCGGGAGGTCTCGAACGTTAATGACTCTCCCTCTAACAAACCTCTTTGTAGACTTTTAAGCATCGCTGCTTTAAGGAAGCTGCAGGGGGATGATCCTGAGACAGTTCCAGAGCCTAGGGCTGCTCTCTTTTGAGAGGAACTCGTAATTAGCCAAATAACCTGAGCTGGGAGCAGGAGACCCACCAGGTGAACTAGAGCAGATGGAGCAAAATGAATGTCAGAATAACTATTGGCTCTCAATTCATACTCAGCTGACAGACTGGACTGACTGCTGGAAGGATGTCTGATGCTGGTGCGCTGGATTAGGGCTGCATCCAAAGTCTGCAGGAAGGTAGCTCTCCAGGAACAGGGTTACAAACCATTGCCTATCCGTTCTCAACAATTCTGGAATTAATTAAACATTCGTTATCAGTTAACTGTATCTTTTTTCTCCCTTTCTAACGTTCTTTAATAACGACAACATGAATTATCACATAGCAATGAATATCTTATTATACTGTATAATGTACTCATAAAAGTAGTTAAGACTTCTACAATATGCAGTACTGAGCAAGCGTAAAATTTGCTCATTTGCTCCTAATTTAAAACTTGCTGAGTAAAACACTAATATAAGAATAAACACAAGTATTATTTACACAAAAAATAGTGGCTTCAACACCTGGTTTAGCAAATGAGTGCTTAAAGGTCTATCCACATCAAGTGTGTTTAATGCAGTGGAACCTTCGCACCAGATCTGACGCATTTTTGCCTTCTATGTTCTGTTAACTGATCCTGGATAAAAATGTACTCCCCAAATTCTCATACTTTAGTCAAGCTCTGCTTTGTTCATGGCGTTGTTTCCAAACAAAAGCATTTGAACAGAAACCATGCCGTCCTAACGAGCTCCAAAGTGGAAAGTAAGAACTTTCTAGCTGGACTTGAAGGAGAAAGAGAATGTAAATATAGTCATTCCCCAGCCTCTCAGCTCTGCTCCACCATGTATTTTCTTTAACCTCCGTATCAGCATGTTGCCTGTCATATAAACCTTTGTGTTCAAGATCTGAGCTGTTCATATTCTGTTGCTATCTGGATTTGTTTGGCATGCAACCAAGACAGAGCTCTGATTCGTCGGGTGTAACGCATCAGACAATGCAGAACATAGTTAAAGCTCTAATTAAAACATTTCCACAGTGACGCAGCCCGTCAGTTTTGGAAAGACGTTATGAATATACGTGTGTTTGTTCCTTTTTTGGCCATAAAAAATCTGTCTCAAAGTGAAAGGCTTGAAACCAAGCTTTGTTCTTCAAACCAGCTCACAACACAACAAAAACACTCATATTGGCAACATTTAAATGATGTGATTTCAAATAATGTTTAAATGATGTGTTCAGGTGCCTAAAACCTCTGCACAATACTGTAAGTTCCTCATATGTGTGAAATACATAATGAATCAAACTGATTCTGTCTGAAATACATGGTCTGCAGGAGAATCTACCATTTGGTGTGCAAGCCATATTGGCTGATAAACTGGAGTGCATAAATAAGAACACACACACAAACCTACACAAACACACACACACACACACACACACACTGTATTTCATGTCTTCACTGGCATAGTGAATGGGCAGATTACCGAACAGGAATGTGTAATTGAGCTGGCCTGTAACTGTGGGTTGGTAATTACACTCGCCTACATTCTCCAGAGGCTCCGCAGTAATAGGTAAAATGATAATGGAATTACTGATTGCCACTTACACATACACAGGGCCCTCACGCTAGCATCTATTAACCACACACACACACGCCTTCCATTAACTGCACAAATCGCAGCAGTGAATTTTTATGACGGGACATTTAAATGCAAATGCTCCTTATTAAAACGGAAAGTGGAGCAGGTTACAACCTACACCCCAGCCTGCAACCTTCCCTATTTGCTTGAGAGCAGTCGACTATCAGGTCACACTTCGACAGACAGAGAATGTGCTGCTTCAATTTAAATGCAGAAACTTTCTCTGCGACGTCACACTGGAAAGTTCGATATGATAAAAAAAACAAAAAAAAAAACAACAACAACACACATACACACACACTCTGGCATGGGCTTCCAAATCTGCAGAGCTTTTTGTTGCCTTATTGATTTTCTTTTCTGCCATTCATCCCCAGCCATTTCTTTTCTGCCATCTGAAAGAGTTTCCTGGATAATGGTGCACCCAGAGGACTCGGAAAAGCTTAATACAAGCACACTGGAGTCGGGGTGCGAGTCGAGGGTATAGGCTGAGCTTCATATCAATAGAGGAGATCGGCCTTCACAATGCCCATGCTAGCGTGCACACGCAGCACGCACAGCTGTCGAGTGAAAAAGGAATGAAAAGGCAGTGATAAGAGATGAGAAAAAATACAGCGCACATTTCCCTGTGATAAGGGTTGATGGTCCGTAGGGGGGGTCTTTCTTTTAACTTTAAAAAGCTGAGGTGGCTCGGACTGATAACTAACTAGGCTCGCGCTGGCGCAGTGAAGCCCGGCTGACTCCTTCAAGGATACTGACAACCACTGCGGCTTGCGTGCGGGGTGAAATGACAATTTAATTAAATGCTGCAAAGGATTCGGGATAACAGTGGAGAGTGTGAGCACACAAACAGCACTGAAAAGAACACAGTCAGTGGAATTAATGTGAGGCACTCACACGTGTTTAAGCATGACAAGGCTACGTAGAGTTTTGGTTCTCTGGACAAAGATAGAGCCTACTATGAACGGAGTGTAGCACAAGCCAGAACTGGAGAATCTCCACTCAGATGGAATCTGGAATCTGTCTGATGAATGGGTCTACATTCTTAAAAATAAAAGGTGCCTCAAATGGTTCAAAACAACCACTCATGGTTCCATTAAGAACCATGTTATTAACAGAGATGGGTACCTGAGAACTTGTAAACTCTTTCCTTATGGAACAAAAAGTGGTTCTTCTACAGCATTGCTCAAAGAACCATCTGAAGCACCTTTATTTTTAAGAGTATACTGAGTAGGAATGGTGCAGTCATGACTAACTGCATGGTCAGGGGCAAAAAAGCAAAGGCGTGAAAAGGTGAGAGGCCACTGCTTGATTTGACACAGCTGAGGTAATGGTCCGTGAAATACAATTTTAAGTGGTGCGTTCCATCCAGCATATCTCAGAGAGGTTTGTTTGCGCAGACTGTACTCCACAAACAACTTGAAGCCACACCCACTACTTAATCATACTGGTAGTGTACCGGTAATTGGTTGTATTAAAAATTGTTGGTGTTTTAATCAATAGCAGGTGAAATAAAAAGGTATATGGTGTGGATGGAAAGATCACAAATTAGACACCAGAAGGTACAATACTATGGAAAAGGTCTGCTGCATTTACATGTTGTTGTTTTCTGCCTTATATCAGTACACAACTCACAGCGGCATGCATTGCCATGGCAATACTGAAATAGCTGTGGCATGACTGGCTTGTGTGAGGTGATATTTGCCATTGTTGTAAATTTTCTTGTAAATGTGGGGTTTCTTGTTGACAGACGGACCTCGACTACAAGCATTCGGAACTCAACCTTATAAAAATCATTAACATAAAGCGTTAAAAAGAAACCACTCAAGGGAACATTGCACTGGCATTGCCGCCAGGCTGTCTGGTCTGCTGTCTGTTTCTAATGTAATGTAGAATGAAAATGCAGCACTACGCATTAGATAAAAGTGCATGCAGTGTATCCATGCTGCTAACCAAAACTACAACTACAACTCCAGTAACTTTTCCTTGTACTTATTCTAATGCCTTTTGGTGCTTTTACTGGCACAACTGTAACTCCTACTGCTAATGTCCTCCGGACTGAGGAAATGTTGTACTTTGTATGTACTTTCAGATGCTTCATTCAGTGTTTTGTGGCTCCAACAAGAAGTTGATTAGGATTTGTGTTTGTGTGTGTGCCTGCCTAAGGAAGTGTTCAGTTCTCACCTTGTTCAGAGTCGTATTCCTCCACTGTGGAGACAAAGTGTGGTCTGGAGTAGAAGTTGTGTGGTCCAGGCTGCTGCAGGCCCCCCAGACTGAAGAAGGCTCGATCGTTGGCTGCGCAGCTAGAGAAGGCCCTGCGGCTGGGGATGCACGGATACCGAGTCCAGCTCTTCATCTCCAGGTCAAAGGCCTCGAATGCTGTCACTGGCAGCTTGCCCTGGCGGCCACCTGAGACAGAGAAGAGGACCTCTTTAAACTCATTTGTTATCGATCATAACGAAAGCATGACATGCCTGCTACAAAATGGTAGCTGGTTTCAGATGGCCTGAGCTGGTCTCCAAAGGTGAAGGTGGTTAAATAGTTGGGGATCCAGGCGAAAACAGATGGAGGTTGACCAGCACGTTTTCATTTTTTTTTGATGGGCTGGTCTATCAGCTGCTTATACTGGTTTGGACTAGCTGACTAGCTTAATGAGAATGGACAGGCTAAACTATCAAACTCAAATTTAAGACCAGGCTGCTTTGTACCATGCTCATGCAGAACTGTCCCCCCTCCCCACGACTCTGCAAGCCTGCAATCAGAACTTCACATAGAATGATAGCAGCCAAACCAAAGATAATAAACTGTAAGAGACCCTGTCGATGCCCACTCTGTATTGCCTGAAAATCTCTCATAATGATCAAGAAGAGTTTACTACAAAAATGAGTCAAGTTGCCATGACAATTGAACACACATGCAGTCCAGATCAGGCAGGTGGCGCAAATATTTACTCTGTGGTATATCTGAAGAATATCTGGAGAATTCGACCCTTCCTCTCTAGAGAGGCCACCCAGGTGCTTGTTCAGTCTCTCGTCACTTCCAGACTTGACTACTGCAACTCTCTTCTGGCTGGTCTCCCTCTGCGCACCATCAGGCCCCTGCAACTCATCCAGAATGCAGCGGCACGGGTCGTCTTCAATGTCCCTAAATTCAGCCATGTCTCTCCACTGCTGCGTTCTCTCCACTGGCTTCCTGTAGCTGCTTTCCGCATCAGATTCAAAACCCTGACGCTGGCCTACAAAGCCAAGAACGGACCAGCCCCTCCATACTTGATGGCAGTGGTCAAAAGCCGATCCGCACCAAGAGCCCTTCGAGCTTCAAGTACGGCTCGGCTCGTCCCGCCATCCCGACAAGCGTCCAGGCTTTTTTCTGTCCTGGCACCAAAGTGGTGGAACAAGCTTCCCCTGGGTGTCCGAACGGCCGAGTCCCTCGCTGTCTTCAAACGCAGACTGAAGACCCTCCTCTTCCGAGAGTACTTGGACGAATAGTTCTATGGTCGCCTTATTGTATTGTGTTTAGTAATGTCTAAGCTTAGAGGTATCTTTTGAATTATTGGTCTATTCTAACTAGCTAAGGCTTTTCTTGGGTAAATAGCAAAGCACTTTGTAAGTCGCTCTGGATAAGAGCATCTGCTAAATGCCATAAATGTAAATGTAAATGAAGTGTTTTTGGGTGTGCTGATACACAGCTCTCTCATGTGCCTTATAGCTTTACTGATTATGCAACATAGTGAGGTTCTGTTAATCATGCTGCATGTATAATAAGATTTTTACAAAGCCAGCGTCACTTACGCCATGTTGGAATTCTGTGCTTGGACACAGTGGGTGATTACACTAGATGTGTACCGTTCCCGAGTCCAACTGACACAGTGCACAAGTCCCAGGCCCACTTGCAGAGGTGGGCTTGGGCACAGTAAGGAACGTGTCTCGGCGCAGTACAGATCACGTAGTGTGAGTACACCTGTAAACACACCTAGTCAACCAGCTTAATCCCGTAACACTCCAAGACTAATTCAGTAACTGATGGGGCTATTCCTTGCTGGTCACACCAGCAAGCCACTGGCCATTTAAGAGGTTAACCATCTTGACTAGATTAAGCTGGCCAGACCTTATTATATATATATATAATCTAAGAATTATTTGACATATTGGAAATGCTGTCACGAGTGCAAATTGTAGACTTTTCTCTCCAAACGTTTGCATTTGTGAAAGAGATGATTGGAATTTGATGAAAAGCTGTAGTTGTGCATTCATGCTTTGCAGAAAAAAACACCCTCTTCACATTCCTGTAATGCTTTTGCCATTTTTTGTGAAAAGCCTCGACTTGAACCTCTTCATACCGAATATAAATGAAATGTAAATGTGAATAATTGCGTAACTTCCAATGTAATCAAGTATGCAATTATGAAATGACATCTGGATAGCATTACGAAATCAAACTAATCTCCAGTTTTATGGGTTCAAAGAGGGAGGACAGTATTGTTAGTTAGTCCGTGGCCACAGTTATGTATCATGCTGTTGTGTCTGGACATAATAAGAGTCCGAATTCTGTGTTTGTCAAGTGTGTTTTCACATTGAAGGAATTTATTCAGGTAAAGGAAAGACAGGAAATATTTGGTGCAGTACTGAATTGGTTCATGTGGAACAGACAGCACTGAAGCAAAAGAACGCCCGTCAGGTAGTAGTGTGTGTCTTACATTGAGAAGCCTATTTCTTAATTATTTTTGAACCTGTGTTCCTTCCATGGAAGACAGTGAGAGAATGGAGTGTATGTTTGCGTGTGTGTGCCGCTAAAGATTAATAGGACATGTCTCTCCTATGCTGATGCTGACTGTGTGTGAGCGTGCGATTACCAAAATGTCAAGAGTTCATGGAGGCCTCTTTTGTCTTTAGTGACAATTTGAAGGCCTGTTTCACCACATATTCACAACATATTCATCACACAGTCTCTATCTATTCCTTTCATACATACAAATAACCTTACTACAATATCATGTAACAACTTTCTTTTCCATTCAAAATGGCTAATAAGTATATGTTCTTCACTTTTAGCATCAGGACAATCACTCGTAAACAAAACGTGGTTTTGGTGGTGGTTCTACACTTCCAAAGTTCAATGTTTTTAAATATTTAGTTTTAAGACTTTTCTGCTTCTGATTAATCCAAAACACACTGAATGATGTTGAGGTCTGGAGGTGGTCAGTCCATTGCTCTGAGATCACAATCAGCAGCTTCAAATATTCTTTCTTTTTTCTTTATTGCTTTTTTTCTCAGTAAAAGCATCATGATCAGCTCCATACAGAATGGTCTCTGACCACTGCAATGTATTGTATGTATTCCCCAAATTTAAGGACCCCTGGCCAAATGATTTGTTGAATTTCTAAGTACAACCACCCAGCGGCCTCTACTACCATTTATTTACTTAACTTCAAATTATTAGAAACATGACAAAACATTAAACATGGCATGTACACATTTTATATGGTAGGCTGTCGATCAATCTGAACTTGTTTTTATTTAGAAATTCAACATGTAATTGCAACATGGATGGGTTTCAATATCACTCTGTAGGGTTTCTGGTTAGGCTCTCATATCAACCAGACTATAATTCTGAAGGAGCAGAAAAGGCAGAAAAGGTACATAACAGACAGGATTTCAGTATTCTTCAAAAAAATATAGACACACACTTTCATGAGTCTAAAGCTAAAATGAGTTAGAACTCAGGTAAAACTGATTTTGCCCCTGAGTTCTGTTTGGCTGGCTGAGTCACACGACTGACTGAAGCTCCCTCAATTTCATAAAAGTTAAAGAGTCTGTAGGGGGACTGTGAGGTGTGCTGTTTAAGCTTAGATTAAACTTCAGGTTGGTTAAAACACAATTTTTAATCAGATCATATAAAGACTGGGTATCTCACACTTCCCGATCTCATACTAAACGACTAGGAATCATCCGATACACGACTTCAACCTGATGCTGAACCGAACTAAACATACCCTAAAACACATGTGCCTTGCGTTACCTAACAGAAGGAAATGTAAAAAACGCCTTTGGGTGAGGTTGTGGTGTGGGAAGATGTGGTCAGTGTGGTTTGTACAGGCTCCAGAGGGAGGTGAGTAGAACAACAAATATTGGAGGATACTTATGATGCAGGTGTTGGCTTCTTTAAATGGCGCTGCAGCATCAGTGCATAATTTAAGTAGGAACGTTCAATAAAAATACAAAACTGCCAACAAACTGCACTTTCCATGCTCAATTTTTATTGGGTCGTTGAGTCGAAAATTGAGTCTCTGACCAGTATACACTACTAGATTACGCTTAGGAGTCAGGATGAAAAAAAACAATCAACAATCTAAATCTGCATCTCTCACACGCTGCTCAACACAGCCTCAGTCAGACAGAGAATCAAGACTAAAATCAGGGTAAATATCACTTAGTGTAATTCATCTTAAGGTATGATATGGATTTATTAGCAGCACACAATCAGCTTAGTTACATTACAATTGAGTGAATGATGTAAAGAGACAAATGCAACATTAAAAAAAACACAACCTCTGAAGGCTACCAGAGAATCCTCCCTGTATAATACCTAGTAAAAGAAAGTAAGAAAGAGTAAGAGTGAGAGAAAGTTAGAGATTCCCAAGCAGTCTATTCTTCCCTCTACCCTAAATCAATCAAGCTTATCCCTTTTTAACTGATCAAACTGTTAAGATTTAAAACAAGAGCTGTACTGACCAATCCAACGTGACCACATGACAAAACATCCCTCACTAGACTCCATCTGCTCATGCTATAAACTCAGTGATCATTTGAAGCAGCAGGCAGTGCTAGAATCTTGCAGTGCAACAATTCTGTGCAGACTTTCGTATACGACTATATGTGTCCACCTGTATTATCACTATATTATGGGACTTGTTGACTCTAAAATGCACACACACACACCCTCACGCAGACACACACCCAGCAATCTGGGGTAGTGGGGTTGCCCCCACAAAGCGAGAGACATTTGCACTGTGTTGTTGACTCATCAGTCAGTGGACAGATCACCTGTATACACACTGCAGAGCAGACCACAGGAGGCGTGTCCTCTGGGATCGCTTAGCAGCAGCACTACATCAGACTATTTTTAACAGTCTTTGTTTTACTCCTCCTTAGACCAGTGGCTTCTTGAATGTGTGTGTGTGTGTGTATTCTGCATGCATGATCAGTGTGTGGGCATTGTTCTCATCTGCAGATGTTTGCTTTGTGTGTGTGTGTGTGTGTGTGGGGGGGGGGGGGGGGGGGGGGGGCTGGTGACTTTAGCCCTTTATAATTACTTCTGTTAATCCAGCGTGATCCTTGTGCATGTACATATTCCACTAACTGTATATGCAGTGTTTTCTACGATGCTCGGTCCAAACCGATTGAAATCCCCCTCAGAAAAGAAGGTGAGGGAGTGAAGGAACAGTGCTTTCTCCTTTTTCAATGTTCACGGCTGAAGTGCCCTTAAACAAGGCACCAAACTCGCAACTGTGACCACTGAGGTGGCTGCCCAGTGTTCTGGGTGTGTGTCCTCACTGCCTTCTACACTAGAGTGTGGGTTAAATTTCACAGTTACATACAGAGGCTGAATTCTGTTGTTCTGCTGTGCAATGGTGATCAAGTATTTCTTCTCTAGTAAAAGCAATGGTTCTGCAACGTACACTGTTACAAAAAAGGGTACAGGCAAAAACTCTTAAAACAATAAGTTCCACAAGGAGTATTTTAGGGCTGTCATTAGCAATTGCAATTAACCTATCAACTATTTTGTATTTCGACAACAAACACCTGTATGTCATCACATATGTAAAAGTTAAAAACCATAGCTATAAACTGTGCTAAACTAAAAAGGAAGGCAAAGAGAAGTCAGCCGTGCAGTTTCTATGTAGACCCCATATATATATATATATATATATATATATATGTAGACTACACAAGGAAATTTACCTCACAGCAGAAATAAAAATTATTACATAAAGTACATGTCCATCAACTCTAAGGCACATAAACACACAATGACGCAGTCCATCAATGAAGAAGCCCATATTCTGGCCTTAACATATTTTCTTATTCAACTGAAATTCTAAGCTAGCAGGCAGACGTGTGTGTAAAGAGTATTTTAGCAACTAAAAGAACAACAGATTTTCAAAAGCTTCTGCTAATGGTTACTGACTAGACAACACTTGTGTTTTTTTGTCATTTCTGGCCGTCCACCGTCCAGAACAGCACCTTGTGTTTTCTCCTCAGGTGATTGTGTGTTGTCTAGTGTGTTGTCAGTGTGAAACCACCTATTTGTTACATTTTAATCATAAGAATCCCATATGTTCGACGCCTTGGGTCTTTCATAACTACAAGAGTAAGACTTTACTGCAGCCACCATTATTTTTTTTAAATGGTAGCTCTGAACTGAGTTGACCGTCATTGGAGCACACAGCAATTATGTAGTGGTTTTAAGAAAGATTTTTTATTTTGTAAGTATTTTAGAAATCTGAAAAGCTAAATTCATCATAATAACAAAACAATGTGTTGATTTAAAATACTGATACTCTTTTTTAGCGTCAACTATGCCGATTAACTGCGTCAGCTCTAGATTATTTAGTAAAGTCAATGGTTCTATACAGAAACCATGGCAACTCTAAGAATGTTTAGATGGTTCTTTACCTGGTTTTAGAGTTACTTTGCAATGATGAAAAACCTTTGGTAGATGGCTCTCTCATTAAAGCTCCAAGAAGGGTTCCACTAAGGAACTCTTTCAGCACTATATGACCATGTAAAGACCATGTTTATTGTTCTCTTATTCTTATTCCCTCATATTTGTTCTTTTAAAGATACAGCATGGTTCTTAAGGTCCAACAGTGTACCTTTAAGGACGGTTAATGAATTCTTTTTCAGTGCTACATAGAACCTTTTTTGCTTGGAGTGAAAAGTACTCCAGGTGCATGGATGCCCAAGCTGGGTATACATCTACATGTGGAACTGTAGTATGTGGAATAACCTTCCAGAGTTAAAAAGACCTTGATGTGCATCATTATTGGATTAGTGGATTATTGGATCATGCAAATGCTTTGCGTAAACCAAACATCCACAGATGTTAGCATTACAAAGGACAATACAGTGAAAACTACAAATGATATACTGTGCAGCCCTTATGTGTGTGTATATATTTATATATATACACACACACACACACACACACATATATATATAAAGTATGTGCTGTACGTGTGTGTGTGTATCTGAGAGTGTCTCCCTGTCACTGTATGGCTGGCCAAGTTTTGGAGCGTGACAGAATCCAGAGCTGGAGGACGCAACACAGCACAATGAGCTGCAGCCTAATGCGAGCAAACCCTGTGACATTTCCTACACGCTTCTATTTTCTCTCCTTCTCCACTCATTCTCTACTCGCGCTCTCTCTCCCTGCATTCTCCTCATCTTGCTTTCTCTCTCTCCGAATGTGCTGTGTGTCTGATCCCCATCCAGCTCTGGCACTGTTCAGATCCCATCGGGACAGAGGGCAGGGGGAGCAGCGAAAAAACACACACAGGGGAAAAACAAAAGCAGGAGTGTTGCAGAGAGCAGGAGGTGGAGGAGGCACGGACACTGTCTGAGCTACGATAGAACAGAGAAAGAAAAAGACTGAAAGAGAGACAGAGGCTGAGAGAGAGAGAGACAGAGAGAGAGAGAGAGAGAGAGAGAGAGAGAGAGAGAGAGAGAGAGAGGAAGAGAGGCAGACGCAGGCAGTCTGGTCAAAGTGGACTTAATATTCATGACCTCTTCAGCTCCTCTCTAATTAAACTCTTTCAAGTCTCTCAGCCGCCTGGCTTCAGTCATTAAAGCTTCTTCGGTCATTAAAGGAAGCGGTGAAAAAAAGAGATACGCAAGGCCGGTGGATGAGGAGAGGACGAGTATGCTCAAGTGCATCTGGTCTTGGCCAAGCATCGAGTCTAACAGCTCTGAGGACAGACGGGCAGTACGCAGAGAGCCGTATGCACGCTTGGCGAAGTGTAGAACACACACACACACACACACACACTCACACTCACACTCACACTCACTCTTTCTGGCTGCCAGGCTGTCAAAGTCACCAACAAATTCATCAGGATGAAAGCTGCACAGTGCTGGAATACATGACAGAATCCAGAGTGTGTTTCAATGTGTGATAATGGTGCAGTCCATTAGCTAACGATGTTTGCAGGCAAACTGTTAGCTGTGTGGTTTGAGGGTGGAGCAAATGACAGGCCTCATAGGTAGCTCAATTTAAATCGCTGCTCTCTAAAACTCTATAAGTGTGAAAGTGTACACATGGCTACTAGGGGTGTAAGAAAATATCAATATACTGCAAAAAGTACTTCAAATTACAGTATTACAGTACTCAAAAACACAGTTTACATTTTTAATACATGCTCTGGAGTCGATGGGAATTTTTACCAGAACAATCTCAGCTCTCTCTATAATGAGATTTGAGAAATTCTTCATATTTCCTGTACAAACATGCCTTCACTCATGTGGACGACTTGTTTTGGTGCTTGAAATTGTCTACCAGAGTTAAAGCTTCACAAAAGTACAGGACTACAAAATGAAATAGCATATACTTGATGAGAGGCAGAAGACAAGTTTCTGAGTGCCCACTGCTCAGTTTCACACCAAACCAAATAGATGGATGCATGAATCCTCCAATTACTGATGAGAGGCAGATGACAAACACACAAATCCACCAGGCCGAGAGGCCAATCTTCACAGCCTTGGTCATGTACAATCTGCCAATACCATGCAATGGAAAGCGTGGGCTCTACAGATTCACGAAATGATAGATTTGTATTATTGCAAAGATATTAATAAAAACATCAGGAAATATCAAATTTGACATGCCAGTGCATTCGTAGACTCCAGAGGTTAAAACCCAGACCCTTGTGCACACTGCCGTTGTCTTCAGAACCCACTGTTGGGAATATTCTTGTAGTACTTGAGTCCGCTTTTGGTCTCATCTGGGTCTCAACATCAATAGGAATCAGTCTTGTCCCAGTCTATATCACTGTGTACAAATCCATGAGCTGCCGAGCTCAACTCTGTACTCTCTCTCCATTAAAGCCACCATACACTGGGTAGCGGACACACTGCACAAGCTACATAGAATGATAAACGCCAGGTTCATGCAGACACTAATTTCTCACGTTTGGTATTAGCTTACTACTGAATCTCACTGTGTTCGAGGTAAAAAGACCAGGCTACTAAGGTTATGTGAGTAACAGAACTTTAGCATTTGTCTGTTTAAATCTCTGAGTAAATTTAAAGCCACATCATCTACTATGGCTTTCTTGGGTCTCTATATGACTTTCATTTGTTGTTGTAATGGCAGAATGCTGACTGACACATTGGAATTGAGTAGTGGTCGGTGTTGTTAAGTGCTGGCATGTGTTGAGGATCTAACTATTCTATGTCATGGTGGCTTAACTGAACTGTTATGTTTTCATATATAATAATAAAAATGTATGGAATGAATGTTGGTGGTTTATATTCAGTTGACTTTATGTGATGACTTCTGATTAAGTTATAGAGAAGAAGGGAAACAGAATTGTCATCATTTGATCCCAAAAGATACATATATCAGATATATATATCTGTTCTCAGTATTGACTTGGATTTGACTTCTAAAAAATCTTGGTGTGGACTCGATGTGTCCCGGTCTTGTCAACAACAACAACATTAGTTCTAATTGCTTACAGTATCACAAAAGGTTGAATCTCAAGCCTGGTATCGTAAAACGTATCGTACTGCCAGGTTCTTGACAATACACAGCCCTAATCATGGTCCCAAAGCACAAAACAATGTACAAATTATCTGCAGTGTTAAAAACTGTACTAATCATTTCTATTGAAAAGCTTCAGTGTACAATAAGGTCATTGCTCAGTCCTCCATCATGTATAGACAGAAAGCCTGCCTCCTCAAGACTCACACTGGGGATCCTATTTTGGGAGACAGCATGTGTGTGCGCGCGTGTGTGTCAGAGTGTATGAAGGGAGGAGGGTGGATAAGGAGTGGTGGGAAGGTGGGGGGACAGGATGATTTGTTATTGAGCCCATGCAGACGGAGTGCAGACAGAACCTGCGGGTCGCATCCCAAACCGCATCTCCATAAATAGCGCGCGCTCCCATCCAGGCTCATCTCTCATGCACAGGCTTAATGTGATTCTGCCATTGCTCTTTCCACAGCCCGACAGACCCCCGCAGACGGAACCGAATTAGGCTCACTTTACCTGTCTGCAACTCCCCACCTGCTGAATGAGTTAGCACAAACTTTTTTTCTTTTTTTTTCACTGTGTGAATCTCAATTAGCTCTAAATTAGCTAAAATGAGCTCTAAATGAGTTAAAAACAACAGAAGTTGCAGTTTTCAATAACAATAATTAGGGTAAAGATGCGTGAATGTCTCAGTATTGGCAGACAACTACATTGGGGAAAAAAAAGCTGGCATAGGACAGATCTATTTTTAACCAATATTTTAATAGCATATTTATATAAATGGGGATGTTTTAGGAATTAGGGCCAACCCAGGCAGATTTGAATGGATCTCCTATTTTAAGTCTGATCTACATCTGATCCTTTCCTTTACTGCTATGCCACTGTTAGATGAACAAAGAAGTTTAGATGTCCAGAGTTTTGGTATAATGACTAAATTTAAGCCTCCAGACATGTCAGGCTTCCTTAAAATGTGAGAGTTGTGTTTTCTGTTTGTCTATTTTCTGTGTTTTTTGGCCATGCTCCCAAATCTACCAGCATGTCTTTCCCTCTTAAACTACAGCTGGTTAAAAGCTAAACTGCTCGGAAACAATCCGACATACATTGGCTGTTTCACACGCCTTCTCTGCTTTTCTACTGGAATTAAACAGCATGTGCATGGACGTGTGGCCATATATGAGGAAAAAAAATATATAATAATATATATAATATATATATATATATATATATATATATATATATATATATATATATTATGTAAATAGTCTAAAAAACCAAAAGATATCAGTTAAGTTTAGTCCACTGAACACAAAGTGATTTTACTGTAGCATTTAAAACTAACTGTTTTAACTGTATTTAAAAATGTAGGCTACAAACTACAATATATTAGTTCAGAAGGTTACATTATATACATTGTCTGTCAGTGTTAACTGGCAGCATGACCTACAGTAGCAATGAAAATTATTCAACCCCACTTGCAAATTAGATTTACTAGCAAAATGAACAAACTTTCAGCTGTTTGCAATAAACCAATCAAACAAGAAATATCTAAACACAACTAATATGATAAGTGTTTTCTCCTAATTCTACACAAAATGCTACTTTTAATGAATACTACAGTTTACTCAGGTCTTCATTTGTTGCATCAGGTGTGCTTGAGATCATCAAATACAAATCAAATACCTGGACTGGCTGAAGGGTTGCTGACTGTGATTCAATTGCAAGTTCTAAGTTAAAGGAACACTGGCTACACCACCTGGACATGGTTGGAAAAAGAAGATATCAGTGGCTGCCACCAGATTCCTGATGTCAGCAGACACTGAGGTTTCAGTTTGCACAGTAAGGCGAGTACTAAACGCTGAAGGTCTCTATGCTCAAAAGCACAAGAACAGTCGACTCCAATCAGCTTACAACCATATAAATAAGCCACTCGAGTTTTGGGATTCTGTTCCATGAAGCGATGAAACAAAATGGGACTTTTCAAAGCTATAGATCAGTGGTATGTCTGGAGGAGGAACAATGAAGCATATGCTAAAAGAACGCCTTGTCTACAGTAAAGCATGGCAGTGGATTAGTGCTGTTCTGGGGCTGCTTTGCTTCCTCTGGCACTGGAAACCTGCATCAAGTACAGAGCAAGACGGATTCAGTCACGTATTAGTAAATCCCAGAAGTAAACATCTAGCCTTCCAAGGAGAAGGGCCTTCCAAGGAGACATTGAGAAAAAAAAAGTTTGGCTTCAGAAGAAGTCCTGGAGGATTCTGGAGTGGCCATCTGTCGGCTATGCATCACATTTGCAGCAGGTCATAACAGCAAAAGGGTGCTCCACTAATCCACTAAAGTACTAATGACATTTTGTGTTCAATTTAAATAGTTTAACAAATAAGTTCTTTCTCCAAATTGGTCTTGTTCAGTTAATTTACTGCTTCAAATTGATTTATAAATCTATTTATTAATCAATTAATTAAATAATCAGGATGCTTTTCTTGATATTTTATATATGTAGTGTACTATCAAAAAGCACAATGTTTAGGCAACGCTTTGAGTTACTGCAGTGAAATATCATTGTTTTGTTTGTTTTACTGCCTCCATAAATACAAAGACTTTTTCTCTGTAAAGCTAATCCAATATCTACATTTTATTATGTATATACCATATATTAGCATATATAATGTATCACTATCAGCAGAAATGTGCGTAAAAAATTTTGGATACTGGCATTGGTCAATAATTTCCATATCAGTGTGCACCTAATGATAACAAATTTCATACATTTTATAGAATTATTTTGTAGCTCACTGAAACAGGCATAGAAATTTAGTCAGAATTGAGAGTTCTAGACAGAATCATACCACAACTGTGTTTACAGTAGAAGAGGAGATACTTCATTATAAGGTTTTACCCCCCCCCTCCCCCCCCTTTTATGGATGGTCAATGGCACTGCACCTCTCCAACCCTCTACCCTGATCCTACGTCACTGACCTTCACAGACAAAAACAGGTATTCTAACATTACAGATAAATTGTTTAGTAGGAGCAATATAATGGTAATTATATTTTAATAAAGTACTAATAAAGTACTAAACAGAAGTACTTTCATAAGTTATTAATCCTTCAACAAGAACCACTTTTTAAACATGGCTAAAGAAAAAAATTATGATTAAGCAGCGCTAAAACTAACGCTCAGACATTTTCCAGCAGCCCAGTTAAAGAACAGTTTTTATTTCCTGACATGAAAATGGAATAAATCTATTGATATAGAATGTGAAAATAAATGTAAATGATTGCATGATTACATTATATGTAATTAAATATATTACTCATATGACATATAATTAAATTTGTATAGCACTACAAAATGATGGTAATAACTCTCAACTAAGAGACAAAGAATGTCTTAAAGCACGAAAGAGCGAGAGCCAGAGAGATGTGATTACAGGCTGGGCCGAAGGCACTAGAAATAATAAGATGCGATGTCCGACCAATCTGTGTAAGTTCTAATCAGTGAGGCAACAGCCGGTTAAATGTCTCAAGTGCCATGATGGGGACTAAATAATCACACCATCCATAGAGCTCTCTCTGTCACCCCTCTTCTCATCTTTTTCATCTCCCCATCTTTCCACCCCTCCTCTCAGTTAATCTGAGGGCTAGGGTGGGCTCTAAGCTCGGAGCACATCATTCAGGTGTGGATCAGAGCAGCAGTCTGAGGGAGAAGAGTGTATCTAGGTTTGTCTGAGAAACTCAGAAATTGTTCATAGAAGCGTATGTTTATGCATACAGTGCACACAGTTCATTTTTACCTTTCTCTCTCTATATATACCTCTGGGGCCTCTGCAACATGTTGGCATGGAAAGCAGTGGAGAAAAAAGCCCCAAATATACTGTGAGTTCTACAGGAGCAACTAGCTTATATTCAAACTCACCGTTCTGAAAGAGGATAATCAGAGATTATCGGATATCCATTTACTGAAATATATGTGCATATGTACATATACAGTACAGGCCAAAAGTTTGGACACACCTTCTCATTCAATGCGTTTTTTGTATTTTCATGACTATTTACATTGTAGATTCTCTCTGAAGGCATCAAAACTATGAATTAACACATGTGGAGTTATGTACTTAACAAAAAAAGGTGAAATAACTGAAAACATGTTTTATATTTTAGTTTCTTCAAAATAGCCACCCTTTGCTCTGATTACTGCTTTGCACACTCTTGGCATTCTCTCAATGAGCTTCAAGAGGTAGTCACCTGAAATGGTTTTCCAACAGTCTTGAAGGAGTTCCCAGAGGTGTTTAGCACTTGTTGGCCCCTTTGCCTTCACTCTGCGGTCCAGCTCACCCCAAACCATCTCGATTGGGTTCAGGTCTGGTGACTGTGGAGACCAAGTCATCTGCCGCAGCACTCCATCACTCTCCTTCTTGGTCAAATAGCCCTTACACAGCCTGGAGGTGTTTTTGGGGTCATTGTCCTGTTGAAAAATAAATGATGGTCCAACTAAACGCAAACCAGATGGGATGGCATGTCGCTGCAGGATGCTGTGGTAGCCATGCTGGTTCAGTGTGCCTTCAATTTTGAATAAATCCCCAACAGTGTCACCAGCAAAACACCCCCACACCATCACAGCTCCTCCTCCATGCTTCACAGTGGGAACCAGGCATGTGGAATCCATCCGTTCACCTTTTCTGCGTCTCACAAAGACACAGCAGTTGGAACCAAAGATCTCAAATTTGGACTCATCAGACCAAAGCACAGATTTCCACTGGTCTAATGTCCATTCCTAGTGTTTTTTGGCCCAAACAAATCTCTTCTGCTTGTTTCCTAGCAGCTATTTGACCATGAAGGCCTGATTTGCGCAGTCTCCTCTTAACAGTTGTTCTAGAGATGGGTCTGCTGCTAGAACTCTGTGTGGCATTCAACTGGTCTGTGATCTGAGCTGCTGTTAACTTGCGATTTCTTAGGCTGGTGACTCGGATGAACTTGTCCTGAGAAGCAGAGGTGACTCTTGGTCTTCCTTTCCTGGGTCGGTCCTTGTGTGTGCCAGTTTCGCTGTAGTGCTTGATGGTTTTTGTGACTCCACTTGGGGACACATTTAAAGTTTTTGCAATTTTCCGGACTGACTGACCTTTATTTCTTAAAGTAATGATGGCCACTCGTTTTTCTTTAGTTAGCTGATTGTTTTTTGCCATAATATGAATTTTAACAGTTGTCCAATAGGGCTGTCGGCTGTGTAGTAACCTGACTTCTGCACAACACAACTGACGGTCCCAACCCCATTGATAAAGCAAGAAATTCCACTAATTAACCCTGATAAGGCACACCTGAAAACCATTTCAGGTGACTACCTCTTGAAGCTCATTGAGAGAATGCCAAGAGTGTGCAAAGCAGTAATCAGATACAGCATTACAGAACATTTTAAGCACCTAATGCACCAATTCAGAAGCTCCTGATCTTGGCAGTAAGTGTTTATTTGCTCAGTAAAACACTAATATTAGAATAAATACAAATAATATTCATAGAAAAAGTAGTGGTTTCATTAAAACATCTCAGAAAGTTCTCCTGGGAGTCTAGTATTATTTAGAATTCTCATCCAACACCTGGATTGGTAAATCAGTGCTTAATGAGGTTAAATCAGGTGAGCTGCTGTTGGAATTGAACACATCTACGTGCTGGCTGGGGATGGCCAGAAGAAACCTGGAACCAAGCGTTGTTTTTTAAACTAGCTCAGAAGAGCTCAAGAACTGCTTTCTTCAGAATGGAAATACTCTTAAACACTCTCCAACTAAATAATGTGCTTATGTGCCTACATTTTTTAGTTCAGATTTTTAGATTTGAATCGTATCGAAAGATTTAATTAAATAGACGTATATATACTGTATATTTGAAAGTTATGTTCATGTAAGAGGTTTTAAACTCAATTAAACTGTAGAATCTCAAACAATGCAAACATTATAGTTACCAAGAATTATTTGCAGTTTCTGGTAATTACCTCTGGGTTTTCTAAATGTTCATTAGTACTCTATAACAAAAAATTATAAAATAAAAAATAACAAAACTTTATTATCTCATTATGATTACAATAGGTTTGGATTCATTTTAAATGGAAAGGCAAAAAGGACTATCAGTGTTTTGTGTTTAAGTTTACCAGTTCAGCCTGCACTGCTGTGATATAGGTAAATGAGGGGGTGAATCTCAATGGTGTCCCCAGTTACACGACCATAGTCTTCACCTCATATGTAGTAATTCTGGCCACAAATGTATACACTTTGGAATGTAATAGGCTTTTTGTACAGACATGATACATGTTCATGCGTGGGGGCACTAGAGTCTTATTATGATTTGCATGAAATTCATCAATAAATTAACAGTCTGTTTGTAAGCTGAGCAGGGAGCTGAGAGCTGTTTTCACAGTAACTTGGTCAATAAACATTGAACACAGGCCTTAATCATCTTAACGATACATTTTAATTTTAATCATATTTTAGGTTTCATTTATTTAATAATTTACTTTGTATAAAATCTGAAAACGCATCTTCTTTACTTGTGTTTTCTTTTTTCTCTTTTTGTTCTCAAAATATGTTTGATGTTTTATTTTATTAGTAGCCTGGACTAATTATGAATGGCTCAACACTGTTGTCACTATTTGTTAATGTTAGCTTGTTTTTTTCTTTGTCAGCATTAAAGTCATTTAACTGGATCTTGACAAAAGTCAGGCAAATACCCCTGCTCCAACAAGGAAAACTAGATTGGGACATGCCTAACTGGCTCACCTTTCACTCTCTTTCTCTTACTTACACACCTCACTTACACCACTCACACACATGCATGCACACACTCACAGAGCCACAGAGAGACATGAGTGGCAATTAACCTCAACGATGAGGCTTTAGTCTTCTAAAGGACACCCCATTTTTCAGGAAAGAGCTAAATCAACCACTGACATTTTGGCTCTAATGGAATCGTACGACTTATCCTTGTATCTCCATTTTTCACTTTTGACAAAACCTGAATCAGACAGTTGGTTTTTACATTGTGTCAAAATGTCGTGATGAAAAGACCAACAAAAATGCTCCAAATGAATTGGAATAAAATCTTTTTACATTGACTGCCATTGAAAGGTTTTTCCCTTTTCACGTAAAGTTGCGATTTTGGAAATCCAAGGTTTTTGTGAGACAGCGACGATATACTACTCTGCTGAGGACCACAATTTAGATCCTCTAAGGAGCTGCGGGTCCTCCGAGCCGGCAATCGGCCTTGGTGCAGCATGAACAATTACCAGGTGTTATTACCCTGTCTGCCACACCGCCAGAATATTGTGACACCGTCTAACACGGAAATCAGACACATTGTAATTACTGAGTACTGCGTGCTGTCTGAGAACCAGGCCTCCATATCTTCATTTATATATGTAAACACTCACCCACAGCAGGGGAAGCAAGCAAGGAATGCAAGCTTCAGACGATGTGTGGGTGGACGATTGTCTCATAGCCACAGGGACAAGCTGGTTAAGTACCTTGATTGGTTGATGATTCATAAGTTTCGCAATGATCTGACTGGCTGAGAAGCAGAGAATGGGTGGACTTACCAAGAACAAAGATCTTGTTTCCGCGCAGGAAGGAGGAGGCTCCATAGCGAGGCGTGGGCATGGAGGCCAGAGACAACCACTGATCCTTCACCGGCTCATAGACCCTCACCAGAGCCTGAGGGCTGGTGTCTGATCCCATACCACCCAGCGCATACACCTTTCCATCTGAAAAAGAAAGACAGAGGTTTAGAGACGATGATAAAATTCATAGCACTGCTGTAGTCCCCTAAAATGCGATTCCTTCATGGTTGTCAAACAAATAAATGACACTACAGATGACTGAGTGGATATGAGTTTCTATGTCTACAATGAATGTGCTCAATCTCTCTGTTTTCCTCCCTTCATGAGGTCTTCTGAAACACCTGCTATATCGATTTCTGCACTCAGTGTTTCTTCTACAACACTCAGGGGGATGAATCATTATTCAACATTTCAACATTTCTACAATGACATACCCCTGGAACAACACTGTGGACTGTGATCACTTTTTGCTACCAGCAACATGGCAGACAAATGGATACTATTGGCTAACACACTATGCCATTCCATTGACTTTTCCTGTTTTATATGTTACTATAACAGAATGACTGTTTCCACGTAAATAATGCAATTTCACTCTTCTATAACCTCTACTCTGACATGCAAAACATATGATCTAGCAAAGATGAATATGTAGTCTTTGTCTTGCAAACCACAATTTTAAGCAGTTAGATGTGAATGTTTGCCTTTTAGTTGCCAAATCAAGAATAAGCCCTTAAGTGATCCAAGTGTATGCACCTGCTCGCTCAGAAACTATAGCAGTACATCCAACAATAAAGGCAGCTATTATTGCATTCTTATTGCAACTCTTGAAGTAGCATTATGTAGCATTTCTACCTTAAAAGCTTCAACATCATGTTAATGTTCATCTGACCGTGATAAGGAAAAGAGAATAGCGCCGCTATTGTTGCTTCTCAAGACTGCAGTGTGTAACTCTGGTGAAGTGGGCAGGACAACACTTGTGAGAACTAAGTAACACTGTGTAACCAGAGTCAAATTCAAGTCCTGCGATATTCCTCTACCACCTCAGTCCACATGCATAAATCAAAAAAATAGTCTTTATGCATAAACACAAGAAAAATATGTATATGAACCTTTAAATGAGCTTTATATAGCACTGATAAGATTTCAACTATAATATAAAGCTTATAACTGTTATTATTACTATTTACAGTTTTCCCCCATATCCCTGTGTTTCTAATGCTTGCATTTTTTATTAGACGTTTATATTCATCTCAGTAATGTGGGTTTGGCAGGTTAGTACTCAAAATATTAACATTCATTTGTTTTGTACTAACAGGATACTGCATACTTTATACTAGTTAGTAATTAGCATGCAATTGGGATGCATCCATTAATTTTAGCCAGTCAAGGCAGCACTGCGGTGACACTGACATGGTGGTGTGTTAGAGTGTGTTGTGCTGTGGGCAGTGTCCTGTGACCACTGATGAAGGACTAGAGGATGACTAGCACAAACTGTGCAGCAACAGACAAGCTTCTGTCTCTGACTTCACATCTACAAGGTAAACCAACTAGGCAGGAGTGTCTAATAGCATGGATTAGTGAGTGGACCCAGTGTTTAAAAACTCCAGCAGCACTGCTGTGTCTGATCCACTCATACCAGCACAACACATACTACAACGTACACCACCACCATGTCACTCTCACTGCAGTGCTGGGAATGACCCACAACCCACATAATACCAGCTCTTTGGTGGTCCTGTGGAGTCCTGAACACTGAAGAACAATGTGAAAGAGGGCTAACAAATTAGAGACACAAAGTGCTCCTATATGGTAAGTGGGGCTGATAGAAAGGGACACTTTTCTGGTATGACTGTATACTTTACCTTGCCCATGCCCATAACATGGTCATGCATATGTCCCAACTGCTCTGTGAAAAGAAAATCTTTGAATGTATATATGGCCTATAAGACCAGGTTAAACACTTGCCTGCATTAGTTTAGTTAAAGCCCTTATAAAAATGATAGGTAACATATAGCCTGATTAATATCGACCTACTCACGTCATACAATTCAACACAGCCAGTGTCAAAGAAAGTGTCGTATCCCTTGACAATCCACTGAGAGATACGTGACAAAAATCATGCCTGAGGGGAATGTGAGCAGGCCAAAAAAGAATCGATGGTGAAAACATGCTGACAGTGACACTTAAGCCTGTCCTTGGAAAAGTCCTTAAGAAGAAAGTTGAAGTCAGCCCAGTAGTGACATTAGAATATGAATAAGGGAAGGGAGAATATGCTACCTCAGCAGACACACACAGTGCTACCCTGCAGCAAGTCCACAGTCTGTTGCCGGTACTACTGTGTGTGTGTGTGTGTGTGTGTGTGTGTGTCAGGGAGAGAGACAGACAGCGAGACAGAGAGAAGGAGGAAAGAAGGGAATCATGCAAACAGCCTAGACTAACAGAGGCATCCACAGGAAGTGAAGACAGCACTGTCCAGCACTTGTAAACCCCCTCATCTGTTAAGAGACACCACGTTTGTTCCTGTCCGTTTACCTCCCTCCCTCTCTCACACACATCCAGGAGAGCAGTGGTAGTTGCTGCTGACTCAGGTGTCTCCGCTAACCTGGGACAGCAGTCTGTGATCACAGTCTCAGCAGTGAACAAATGAGCGAAAGGGAAATGCATGGTGGCGTAGACAGGGCGGGAGCAGAGAGACGAAGCGCCTCTGCAATGAAACTCCCACACTGCTGTCAGCGGCTCGGCTGGAGCCACACTATCTCCATCAGTTATGAGGCATGTTCTCAGTGTGGTTTAGCTCTCCTGCAGAACAGATGTGTGCTCCTCCTCGACATTCATCACTCCACAGGAGGCATGGTGAGCCCGATCTCTCCCACACACCTTGATACTCTGACCCTGTCCACGCATAGACTGACATTTTTGCCATTTGAGGTCACTGAAAAGCTGCCCATTTTCTGTGTGGGCGGTCAGTGAGATAAAATGCATTCTTTGGAGCCCTATTCAGCGCTGGCATTACCATGCTTCTTGGGTAATCTGATCTTAAGTGGCCAGCACAAAGTACGGGTGTAAATGGAGTGCAGTGCGTTCAGAGACACATTGTGATGCACTCACAAAGTAGCCAGAGATCATTCAGGTTGTAGCATGGCCTGTTCCCACCATTCTGCACGTTTGGTGGGTGCTCCCATTATATTCTGCAGGGCCGTTTAGTTATAACAGCAGGTATGAATGCAACTGCTAAATCGGTCGTGAGGTGGAGGCAGGTTTTAGGTGCAGTGAAGCTTTATTGCCAGGAATGCGGGTGCCAAAGAAACCTCAGGAAAACCAGTGGTCAAATACATGCTCCAGACTACCTGCACCTAATGAACACAAACTAGAGAAAAAAATAAACACACAAGCTAGACGAGGCAGGGTTAAAGCACACTGACATCAAACCATACCATCCATACATCAAAATACCATAACCAAAGAACCCACACTCAAGTCAGCGTACAGCCAGGAAGACATCAAAAACCCAAAAGGCAAGACTCTATGTTGTAGCTGATAGGGCTTTTGCAAGAAGCAGGTACGTTTTTTGATCTCAGCCCAGTTATGAGGTGGAGCTATTAGAGGCCTGGCAGTCATTAGACCAGTCCAAACAAACAAAAGAGCACATGACCAGTCCAAACACAATCTCAGGGGGCATAGAAATATGACTAGGGTTAGGCATGGTCTGAATTACGTTGGTATTTTTGAGTACCGATTCATGTCAAATCAATCAGTGCCAAATGTAGGTTTAAACGTAACACATAGACATAAGATAAAGGGGAGCTGAGAGTAGCTTTTCAAAACTTGACGCTCTCTGCACAAAAAAAAAACAAACTTGAAAAGCAAAGCTGGTCATGGCAACACTTGATGAAACACAAATTATATCTAGAAGCTGACAAGTGTACCGTATTTGTTAACCTGAAAGCCAAGTCCCCCTTAACAGCTGCCACTAACATTAGTAAGTCTGCAGCCAACGGCAAAGAAGCGTTCATGGATGATAATTTTCAAAAGTCAGAAACTGACAACTTCATGGACATCTTCAGGCAAGTTAAGCATCTCCTACCTCTAAATATGCACTCCTTTAAAACACATTCACATTCATTTTTTTCCCACAATCTCTTGCCTTTGTCACAATCAATCAACATAACTGGGCACAATAACTTTCCTTTGGCAGAAATAGCTCAAAACCCCTCAGTCAGTTCCACCACTAATATCACACTATTTCAATGTATACTTGGTTATCAAACCCTTTTAATGCCATGGTCTTTTGAGGCCTTGGATGTCCCTGAGGTCGGTGGGTGAGACAAGGTGAACAAGTTTGGGAAAACACATCAACAAATCTAGGCTGTTCTATGTAGCCACAAAAGTCAGGCTTACAGGCAATTATTTGAAAAAGTAAAATGGGTGGGGAGTGTTCAGCAAAAAGTAGCCACATGTGAAGTAGCCCCTACCCGTGAAGTGTCACCTACACACTAAATCCTAAATCCATCCATCCATCTTCTTATCGGCTTCTTCCTGGTCCGGAACCACTGGACTCAAGGCAGGAATATGCCCTGGACAGGGTCCGTTGCAGGGTACCACGCACACACAACCTAGGGCCTAGTCAATTCACCTACCATGTGTTTTTTGGAGGCGGGAGGAAACTGGAGTACCTGGAGGAAACATGCATGAATGCTGAGAGAACCCACCAAACTGTGACAAGAGCGTGGATCAAGCCCCTGGAGCTGTGTGACACTTGGACTACCTGCGGCACCACCATGGTCCATAAGAGCCTATAGGTTTGCACATTCCAAGCTTTGTTATTCAGTTAATTGGGCTTTTCCACAGAGAGAGAGATAAAAAGAGGGAGAGAGAGAGAGGGAGGTTATTTTTGTAATAAAATACTTCATTACATGTTTAAAAAGAGCCTCAGAGGACACTGCCGTATTATCTTCACTTCCAGACATAATTAAGTTTGTCTGTTCTATCTTTTGTGAGCTTGCTTGTTTGTTCATGCAAAGAACAGATCTGGGCTGTCTATCATGGAGAGAGAAATCAAAGTAAATGCTTAACAGGTGTAATAAATGGGGATTCCATGGTTTTAGACCTTACAGAAGAGCTTTCTGTAGCTTCAGAAGGTGCTTTTAAAATGCTTGACCCAGGCCTGACCCAGTCCATCACACAGGCTGAAAGAGCA
Organism: Salminus brasiliensis; assembly: GCF_030463535.1. Lineage (NCBI taxonomy): Eukaryota > Metazoa > Chordata > Actinopteri > Characiformes > Bryconidae > Salminus > Salminus brasiliensis. The sequence continues at coordinate 18,168,037 of NC_132891.1, forward strand.
GACTGCTTTTAAGTCAGATGTACTGGACATATAGAGCTGATGGAGGTGAACATTAATCCATACCAAAACAACAAATGCAAGTTCTAGGACATATATAAAATACATAGTGTGCTCATATGATGTAAACAAATTCTGTAAAAAGGGAAAGGCCAGGATTAGGAACAGGATTAAGGTCGGTTGCTTCCCCATATGGCTAGAAATTGAGTAAATGTCAGGCAATATCCTGTAGCCTGCTACATCAGTAATGTCAGTGAACACATAAGAAGCTTTGCCATTAACCCTTGGAAGAAAAGGTCACGGGCCAGCCAGCCTCACATTCTCCAAGAAAATCTTTTGATACACCTTTGAATGCATTGTTCCCAGGCCCTGGGGCAGCGAAGTGGCAGATGATCTTAATGCTCCCTCCACCAGGCTTCACAGTTGGTATGTTGGAGGTTTTGGTGTTGATGTGCTGTCTTCTTTTTCCTCAAAACACAGCGTTGTGCATTTGGTCAGCATGTATGTATGTATATAAAGAGGCATGTATCAATTTGGTAACAATGAGAAGTGTCACTATGTAGCTATGAATAGGGGGGCTAAGCCTTTACAAAAGGGGCATGAGGCATGCTCCACCAGGAGAAAGTAAAAACGGCTGAATTTGTGGAGTAGCAATTGTCATAAAAAAGTCAATATAAAAGTATGACTATATTGTGAAACTGGCACAAAGTGGATCTGTCTTCATAACTTAGATCAATATTAGATCTAATATGATTCAAAATAATCCCACCCTTTAACAGGCACAGATCATGCAAAACTGCCATGCTATCTCCTCACTCACAGATAAGGTAATATATAAAGCAGGTAAAATACGTGTTATTCCGATACACCGATACACAGGACACCTACACATTACACCTACAGGCATTAATATGGAATTGGTACTTCCTTTGCAGCTCTAACAAAGCCCTCTGGGTAGGCTTTCTACAAGACTGTGTGTGTGTCTGGGACATTTTGCCCATTCATCCAGAAGAGTGTCTGTGAGGTCAGACACTGATGTTGAATGAGAGGGCCTGGTTCGCAGACTCCGTTCTAGTTCATCCCAAAGGCGTGGGGATGGGGTTGAGGTCGGGGTTCTTTGCAGTGCAGTTAAGTTCTTCCACATCAAACTCGCTCAACCATGCCATTATGGATCTTGCTTTGTGCACTGGGGCACATTCATGCTAGAACAGAAAATCTGTTCTGTTTTGTCTGTTTTTACAAAATTGGAAGCATACAATTGTCCAAAATGTCACAAAACCTCCACACGTACCTTCAATAGAAAAGGGGTCTAGGCCAACCCTTGAAAAACCACACCATAGCTTTATGGTTGGCACTGTGCAGTCTGGCAGGTGACATTTTCCTGACATTCTCCAAACCCAGGCTCCTCCATCAGACTGTCAGATAGAGACTCCAGAGTCCAGTGGCCATTTTCATTGGTTTCATTTGTTTGGTGTTGATGGGGCTTGACTGTATACACCTTTGGCAATGTCAGTGAATAAACACCTGAGACCCGGAGCTTTGCTTGGTGTGCATTTTGAACTTCTCCTTTTTGGGATTAGTAGGACCTAACAAGTATAAAAACTAAACTTTGTTTTTTTCAACGACGAGGCCAAAGGGTCAATGTTTTAAACAATTAAGTATCATGGTGAAGAGAAGCAGAAATGTCCCCAAATATGAGGACACAGGGTCTCAAGAGGTTAAGAGGTGTCCCAATACTTTTGTCCATATAGTAAATGTTCACACTTTCAAAGACCCACTCTTAACTCTTCTTAGTTCAATATTTATTCATTCTTACAAATAAGGAATGACTCTTACTATAGGAATGCCACTTCTACAAATTCTGCAACAACTTTACTGGAAGATCATTCACACTCTTCACCACTAACCTCCATCAGAGCCACTAAGCTCCTTTACAGGCAGAAAAAGAGTCATGGCCCCACTTATACTTTCATCCAGCCCACATACGACCATGAAATGATGCCGATGACTTTGTCCAAATGTGGGTGCCGCACCACAGCCACAGCTGGCTCCATCATCTTTTTACTCTACGTTTCAAAATAGAAATGTTGTCCAGGCATTCCACATGGTCTAGCATTTAAACGTCATGGCAAACGTTAAAATGTGCTGGGACAGATTTAGCCTACATACACTTACCACTGCTGTAACTGACCCGCAAGTGAACCTGCTATTGTTGGGCAAGTTTCATCCCACAATACACTTACCATTGCTATCACTGACACACAAATGCCTTAACTTCTGCTTTTATTCTCTTGTTCTCATTGCCTGTGTTTAGTAACAGGTAATTTGCCATTAAATGTGCCACAGAAGGCATTTTTAATAAGCCAGCAGATGTCAATAATGATCAGATGCAATTTTTATAACCCTGTTATTTTGCCTCATAATGAGACAGGCTGATTTTCCTTATATGATAGGCTTGTAAAAAATGATAAGCTTTCATTGGATGGTTTATGGCAGCCCAACAGGTCACAGCAGCCGCATAGTCTATCCTAGCTTAGCTTTTAACGCTGTAAGAAGACACTTCTGTAATTATTATTATTATTATTGTAAGTCTTACTGGATAGTGTTGCTGTTCTCTATGGTTCTCTTGTTGGCCTATTGTTGCACATTGTGTGATTTGGCAGCCGCAGAGACTGTAGTACAGCCTGACACCATTAGCTTTTAGCCTAGCACTCACTCACTTCATCAGCTTCCCTGTGAATCTTTCTCTTTTTGTCCGTCACATGAGACTTTCTCACCCCAGTCGGCCAAGCTTAACTTTTAGCCTTTTTTTTTAGACCCATTTCCATATTCTCCAGAAGCAGGAGTTGTGTTAAGCCTCTGAATGCTTGTGGGCTGGGTTTATTTTAATAATGGGGGCGTTACATAACACAACAGTATGAGGCATACCATTGTATGTCAGTTGTAGAGCACTTTTAAACTCAGGTTCACAAGAACTTGAGACATAAGGTTCAGACAAAAAAACAGTTCATGTTTTGTCCGATCCAGCAAAATAGTCAGTCTCTATGAAGAAGGAAACAACTGTACTGCCACAGCCTGCCTGAAGGGCAACATCACAAATACTTCAGCAGGCTGCACTTAACGAGAGGATATCAGAGGCTGCAGGGTTCAATCAACAAAAGGTGATGGCAGGTAGCCACTCGATAACAAGACAGAAGATTCGGTGAAGTTCTGGGAATTTGAGTCAGAGACCTCAGCAGGTCATGGAGTGTCCATGGGGTGTGCGAAGGAAGCTTTACCCTGTTTCCTGCATTCTTGACTGGTCCTGTTGCATCTAAAAGTCAATACATCTCCCACAGTCCCTCCACACACACTGAGGTCTATCACCCCCTGCAGACTGTGCAGCCCAATCATGTACGGTCACTTCCAATTAGGGCCTTAGCTCTGATCTCTGCTCGTTTCCCTGGGAGATCGCATAGCAACCCCACATGCACCTCCAGACAATTAGGAAGTGTTGGTTTGATAGGGGATGCAAGAAAAAGGCCTTACAGCAAAATTTGTAATAAAATCAAATGCATGTGAAAATGCATATGTCACAATACTTTATTATCAGATACGTGCAAAAATCACACACACAGACTCTATTACACCCGTCTCATTCACACAGCTGTTGCAAAGAGAACCATATTGAAGGAGAAGCTGCTTATTAGACAGACCACCTGCTGCTTACTGTCCTTTCCAGTGCCCAGCTGAAATCAGAAATATTGTCTTCATTTCAGCTTTTCTCTCTCTCTCTTTCTTTCACACCCACACACACACACATACATTATACGTCATCATAATGCAGTGCTCATCACCATTCTCATCACTGTGATAATAATGCTCACATCAAAGCAATCAGATCACTGTAGACCGTCTTGTTGTACTGAACAATGCAGTGTAATCAGAGTAGGGCCGTCGTGATTACAACATCAAATCTAATTTCTAAGCTTAAAAGACCCTCTTGATGAACGGACAACGATTACTTGTCAATGTGATGACTGTAATACATTTCAATTCACATGCTAGTCTCACTTACAGTAAGAAATGCAGTTGCAAGAAAAGGTAAGTGCATTATTTGGAATCTGGATTCAGAATAATAACAGAACTGTTCATGTTGATCCTTTATTAAGTACACTGAGTAAACATCTACATTGCAGGCTAGAGTAATTCTAAAGGACTGCTAACTGGCAAAAGGTGGCAAACAACTGGATTGTGAAGTATGGTATTCACAGGTGCTTTACCTATTAAATGAATAGCATCAAAGCCTGGCTAATGTGCTCAATAAAAGACACAATACAAATGTTGGTGTGTTATCAGTTTAGTTAGATTGTGTTTGGCTATATCTTGTTTTTGATAACAATCAGACAATATTGTATTAGTAATCAAATTGGGTTGAACAATATTGGAAAAAAATATGAGATTTTTAGAAATATATTTGTTCTGCGATAGATATTGTAATATTTACAAATACAGAATTTTCACCATAATTCACCTGTGGTCAAAGCTCTATCATGCCATTTCATTAATAATGCACTTAATGTATCCAAGATTGGAGTAAAATAAGGCAATATGAAGCATTTTTCTTTTGTATAAGCAGAAACAAAAGTTGCATGACGTGTTGGTTATAATTTGACATTGCACATTTTGCAGTGTTACTTCTGTGCACATTGTGCAGGTAATATGATGAAACAATATATTGTGCAACTCAGTAACATCTAACGTAGGGCTGGGCAATTTATTGAAAATTAATACAAACTGAAATTCAGAACTCATGTCGATTAACTACGTATTTATTGAATCTGATAATAACTTTTTAGTATTTTTCCCACTAAGGCGTGAGTAGTTTTATGACTCCACTCTGTCTAGTCTGCAACATGGAAGCAACATGGAGGAAAGCTAAAACACCTGAGCATCTTGAGCATATCATATATAGCTTATATAATTGTGCATTAATCATAACTGAGGTAAAATGTTCATTTAATTGTGGTCTTGATTTGAGGTCACATTGCCCCCAGCACTAATCTAACCTTTTAGAAAGATTATAAAAACATAGGGTAAATCAAGAGCTGCTCGGGTGATGATACAGAGAAATTAGTCACCCACTGAACGGTAGTGAATGATGCTAATTCATGTAACCAGTTTCGATGCCACCATCCTTAGCCCACACACACACACACTCACTCACCCTCCGACAAAGTGGATTTTTTTGAGCCGGCTGATATTTGCACAGAGATATGAGGAAGCAGACAGGTGTGGTTTTTAATAAGCGGCTGCGGGACGATGCCTGTCGCCTCCACGGTGGCCTTGTGCACTGGCTCTCTTGCGCTGGCATTTCAGCACTACTTCGCTCTGTACTTCAACAGACCTGATCAATAATCTCTGTCATTAGCAGCACTGAGCGCATGGATCTGATGACTGCTGAGACATGCTCCAAGTGGTCAGGACGAAGAGGATGAGAAAGCATCGATATGCGCTGAAGGACGAGGCTGTGAGAAAACAGAAGCTGGCTGAACTGAAGAACAAAGCAAAGTCGATTGGCTGCCATCACGCAACATGACATTTAGAGAGACAAGTTAAGAGCTTTTAAATCCATGCCCTTCAATAGTCCGCTGAGTGAGAGGTGAGCACACCCATTAAGTTCTTATCACTTTAAACCTAAACCATAAAGAATGGATGGATGGCTGGCTGGATGGCTCCCTGAAATGAAGTATTAGGACGGGCTCTTCAGTTACTGAAAGAGGAGTACAAATGACTAGGCTCTATTCACTCGCAAGAAGCACAAGAAGTGTTTATTGGAGTGATGCATAAAGGAACCACTTTTCACCCTCTCAATGGATGCTCCTTTAAAGAAGGGTGTTTTATTAGGCTCTGGGTGGCTTAGTGGTCTAACACACTGCAACTATGGCCTGGAGGTCACACGTTCGAATCCTGAGCCATTGCTTTGCCATCAGTGAGTCCGAGAGAGCACAACTGGCTGTGCTCTCTCCAGGTGGGTAGATGCCGCTCTCTTACCTCTTAAGCAATGTTGGTAGGCGCTGGTGTTTGTTGGATGGTGCAGTGGAACTAAGGGACCCCACAAGTTCTTACCCTCCTACGGTCAGAAGCAATTCCATTTTTGCAGAAGAGCTGCTTCTCTTGATGTTCTGTAGCATGCTTTAAACATTTTGTTTTGTGACAAGGTCGTAGGTATGGACTTCTCCATTCCATTGCACCACCATTCATTACTCAGCTAAACCCTCCTGCAGATTCCTGACAGTCACATAAGTTTTTTTTTGCCTTTATTACCAGCATACACACAGTCTTTTTATGTAATAAAAGACAGAGTTACTGTATATAAGGATCTACTAACATGACTGTGCTTACTATTTTTCAAATCTTTCACATACAACAGTAGCTTCATTTTGGCCTTTTTTGAAAACATTTGTTTTTTGCCATTCCACTTTATTTCATCTCTTATGCTATACTGCCTAATATTAGTACTTTTTCACATACATCTCTGGGGAGGGGAGGTGGGTCTTCCTTCTGCCGCTGCTAGAGGAATCACTGAGAACAATAACAAAGTGCTATTACTTGAAAATTTTCCACCTATGACCAATTAAAGGTTTTCCCCGGAAGGACCTGAAGATCCCTGTCCAAGCCCAGGGCCAATCTCCAACATTTTATTGCACTGTAGTTTTTCCTTGAGGTGTACTTATGATATTCGTGCAATTTTATGTTTTTATACCAAAAACAAATAGGGTTCTGTTTTATGATCATTTCCCATGACAACTGACCATCAAAAAGAATACTTTTGTGGAAATGATCTCTGTTGTAATTGACTGGTCTGTATTGTACATCAGTCAAAAGCAGTCCAGGTGGAAACACTCCTTATAATTTTGGTGTGAATGGGCGGAGCTTAAATGTTGCAGTCTGACTAATTTGTTTTTTTCTTTAACAATATTTACTAGGGTAGAGTAAACTGCACAACACTACACTGTGTTGGAAAGAATTGGCTATAAGGTCGCTTTTGAGCATAAAGTTATTCCAGCAGGATCACTATATTCCTCTAAAGATACAAAATAGAAAATACATACTATAAACACCAGACAGAGGTAGTGTTTTGCTTTGCTTCATTTTAATACAAATTACTTGGTTTGAGCAAAACTAAACTGCTTGTTATACATGAAGTATATACTGAACATCTATTTTTTATGATGTATAATAATGTTGGCAAAAACATAACACACACAAACACTCTTCTTTTCTCAAAAACACAGCTGTATCCATTCCATGACTGTAAAAACTGTAAAAACTGCAGAGCAGCCGGTGGAATTTTAGTGTAAGCCATCAATACCGAAGGCCACTGGCCAGCATTGATCTGCGCAGGAGAGTAAAGAGGAGTAAATGGATAGAATGACAGAAGCGACTTTGCAGTATTTTCTGGACTGCTTTTTCTGGCTTTGACAGGGGGAAATCGGCAGGAGAGAACAGAGCTGTAAATAGTGTAGACACAGAAAGGGCAACATTTAAAGCCCTATCTGATCGACCAAAAAGCCTATAACCACACTGCACGACAGTGTTTAAACTCCCATTTCCCCCATTCACTGCCTCTCCTCCCAATCTTCTTCTGTCTGTTTTCTTTTCTGCCTTTCGGAGTATTCCATTTTCCTTCATCTCTCGCTCTCTGAAGCTCCACCATCGCTGCTCTTTCTTTCATTTGCCTTTTTTCCTTTACTATTTCCTCCCTCTTTGATTTTCACAGAACAAAAAAATAAAAAAGGCACCACAGCGAAAAAACAAATGACAATTTTCTCTTTGTTTCTTTATTCATGCGATTAAAAAAGACTTTCGATTAAATGAGCTTCTGAAGTGAAAATTTCACACTGACCTTTACTTGTACAGCACAGGTGTACAGTAAATCACTGGTTAAATATTAACGCAGTACTAGCCTCTGCTATCCTGATACTGCAGTAGGTGGCATTATTCAAATGAGCCCTTATATAACTGCTGAGTTTCTGCGGTGCGGTCTAAAGCCGTTTCCACACAGGAACTCCAGAACTCCAGCAATTACCTGCTCTATCCACATATGGGCTTACTCTGACATTATCCGCACTTTACCTGGAGAGTCTGGGTAATGTTCGGTACAAATGATGCAGACATTTGCAGCTCCTTTGGGTAATGCCCACAAAAGTTCTGGGTTACCATGCATGTCTGAAAGGGGCTTAAGTCTCCTGACTGATCTTGGATGTTCCAGACAAGCTTCTGTGGGAGCATGGATGAATCAAGGGTCAAGAAATGTAAGTACGTTTGGTCTAAATAGCAAAAGCAGCTCATTTATCATCTCATATGAACGGATCACTGGTGATTTTTCAGTATATTGCAAGGCATACTGCAATATGCTGTAATATAATCTCAACCAGGGGATTTTATTTGTATTGTGCCATTCTAGTGTGCAGGCGCGTTCAGTGTGAGCTGGTTATATCAAATGTGGTTATATGATATGAGACAACCACACAACCTGTTTGACTGATCCTTTCTTCATCAATAGAGAAGAAGCCATATTAATAAAAATGCAAAGTTCTTGTTTCTGCAAATAACAAAATAGCATTTTCATGAGCAGTGACGCAGAAGCTCAGTCAATAAACCAAATTCCATGACATAAAAAACTAAACTAAACTAAATGAAAACAGGACTATAAAAACCCTGTTCATTGAGATTGATTGGGTGGCCTAACTGCCTGTCTACCTACCTACCTCTCGTACCTACCCACACGTTGTTGCAAGCTAACTGTGTTTATCATGTATGTAATCTGTGTGTGCATGTATGTGTCTATGTCAGAACTGTAGTTTTCAGCATGTGTGGTTTGATGGTATTTATCTGATCAGGATGTTTTACAAATAAGCTGATGTAGCTAGTTAGCTTAGATGTGCTTCCCTTTTATAATTATAAGAACAACTTCAACTTCTACACCTTGGATTTATGCGATTTATGGATCTAAGCATGGCTTTATGAGACCACCATTTAGCACATTCCCACCTTTTTTCTCTCTTCAACACTGTAACCAGTCATGCTGTGTGTTCATGTGAGAAAGTAGCTTTGGAAGATTTTATCTATCTATCTATCTATCTATATATATATATATATATATATATATATATATATATATATATATATATATAGAGAGAGAGAGAGAGAGAGAGAGAGAGAAACTTATCTTACTCTTACTTTTTACTTATTTAATGAAACATTCTGTATAACATCAAATATTTAATCACTGATTGATCATAATGAACTGATTAATCAATAATGGAAGTCTGCATGGAGTTAATTACGGAAATATAGATCGGTTGCTGTCCTTCATCACACATTTTGATATTAGGAGTGACCAAGAGAAAGGCCCCTGATTGGTCATCAGGGCCTGATATAATCAGAGGAAACTTATCAATGTTTTATGCTTCACTTCTAGCTTTGCGCAGATTCACTCGGTCTCCCGCAGTCCCTCTTCACAACCTTTCACCTCTTTTACGTCTTAAAAGTGTTTTTTATTGGGTTATCATTTTTTGCATTCGGTTTATATTACAGAATTATTTATGTGCGTCCATCATCACAGTTGCCTTGTATTAAAAGATACACATTTACATTTTAATACATGGAAAAAAATGTCAAATGGACAGACTTGAATCTTTTATTGAAACAGAACTGCAGATGTAGATGCCATTCCACCTATACAGGACCTCTACAACAAGAGATGTTGAAGAAAAGCCATCAACATCTCCCCTGAGCCCACTCTCCCCAGCCACTTCCTTTTCCAACCACTGCCATCTGGACAGAGGTACAACAATATCTGAGCCAGGACCACCAGTTTCTTCCAGTGAGCTGTTAAACTGGTCTCCCCACCAACACCAACCACAACCTGAGCACAAATACACACAGATCACTCCGATCCCTCCGGTTCACCCATCAAACCCACGCTGAATGCCACCAACTCAGGGACTGTATGCACTCTGCACTTTAACTGGAACACCCTCTACTGAAACTATGCTGCGTACTGTTCTCTCCCCCTGAACGCTACGCTGCTATACACATTCCAGCACTGTACACCATACAGCACTGTTTTCATATGTGATGCGGTTTACAAACATTAGACTGGTCTACCTCAGCTAACACTCCTGAACTCCCTGTTTTATTATTAGTATAGTAACTTGGTTTGAACCTTAATAACCCAGCCTTTTTTAAATAGACCGTATTTATTGTCTTTTGTACTTGCTTATTGTTTATGCACCCTGTCTCCTGTCATCTATTGTCCTTGCACTACTGTACCATGTCCTTACCTATTACTGCACTGGAGATTTAGCCTAGCAGTTTTTCTTCGTACTGTACAACTCTGTATTAGTATACTAGCATAACGTTAAACTGAAGTGAATCCAAGGTAAATGTAAGTCACTGTGTAACTCATGTAAGTAAGCATGTAAATGTGTTATTGCTTCAGAACAGCACAGCGAAATGAATGTAATCCTCAATATGCAAGGATTACATGAAATTTCCACTCTGACTTATAAACACAAATGTGGCACTGACTCTACATTTAGAATCCACACCTCTTACACAATTTCTCTGCTTGCTTCATGGAGACATGAGTGAGAAATAATGAAACAGAAAAGTAAGACGAGGCGTTTCACGATGTACAAGTCAATGTGGGACCCAGGAGGAGTAACTCCTGACCTCTGACTGTCCTTCGCTCTACCACTTCTACATCTTAATAAATTCAAAGCACTGCATCACAGCCACCATCAGCTCTCCCACGCCTCCCTCTCTTTTGGACAACTAACCAGAGCCCAGCGCTACATACAAATTTCATCTCCCACTGTACATGCTCCCAAACTCCCCTCGCTTCTGGCCTAATCAGTTTTTCACAAATGCTCATCCCTGCCTCTCCGCTGCAGTCCATCTCTTCCCATGACACTAATTCTCACCTTTTCTCATCTACCCCTCCCCCATCACACTCCAACTCCTTCTCCAGCTCTCCTCTGTTCCTCTGTCTCTCCGCCCACTCTCCCTCTGCAAGGTGAGATGAGCACACACAGTCTCAGAGTCTTCTGGGACTTTAGAGAACAAAAACTCTTCTTTTGTCCAAAAGATGACAAGAATAATAAAAAAAAAGCATTTAATCTCTCCTGTAATATTCATCTACTTAACAGCTCCCAGACAGCGATCAAGATAACAGCCTACTGATATTTTCTGTTCAACTTCTCTTTGCTCCAGGTTACTACTGCCAATATCTCTATACAGACATTTGATCGGTAGATGCGACTGTTTTCATATTGGTTTCACTTCATTAAATATATCTGATTTAGCCACAAAAGGAAATTTTAGATGCTTCCAACTATACCTTTGTCTGAAAATTAGAGCCGACAGCATCTCAGACATTAACGTGGTCACGATCAGTTGTTCTAGTAATCAAGTGTTTCTAGACTGAATAATAAAAAGGCTTCAAAATAACCTACTATATAGGACATTTTTCAAGATTCCAAACAAAGAAAAGAAAAAGATTATATTATTTATATTATATTATTTAGCAAATTATATATGTTTTATGTTCATTCAAAGATTTTTCAAGTAATTTTTGTTGCCGAAATCTGTAATATTGCTTTTAGTCTTGTTACAGTTATACAGTTATACATAGGGATGCACCAATCCGATACTAGGATTGCATACAGGTCCCAATACTAATAAAATCAGCTGGATTAGGTGTCAGATAGTTAGGCCGATCCACAGGGCCGATCCATTAACTGATCATGATTCACGCAATGCTGGTATTCTAGGCTTCATAAAACATTAATATACAGACATCATACATATACAGTGGGGCCAAAAAGTATTTAGTCAGCCACTGATTGTGCAAGTTCTCCTACTTAGAAAGCTGAGAGAGGTCTGTCATTTTCATCATAGGTAAACGTCAACTATAAAAGAAAAAATGAGAAAAAAAAACCCCAGGAAATTATTATGGTGGAAAATAAGTATCGGTTCATTTATATCTGTTGTTATATTTTGTTTTACAATGTAAAGAAAAAGGTGCATGTATTTGTCACTCTACAGCGAAATGTGTCCTCCACATTTATCCCATCTGTGGTAGTGAACACACACACACACTAGTGAACTAGGGGCAGTGAGTACACACACACACAGAGCCCGGAATCGATATTATGTAACATAACCTTTGTTGGCAAAGCCAAAAGCGAGGGGAAGGGGGTAATGATGGCAGTACCACAGATGGGGGCAGTGAGTACACACACACCCAGAGCCCAGAATTGAACCCACAACCTTGTTATCGATAGCCCGACGCTCTAACCGCTGAGCCACCACCGCCACAATGTTAGTAATGTCAAAGCCTGATGGCCTTAGTCTCATCTATGGTTCATTAATTTAACAATGGTATCGGATCGGGTATCAGAACAGAGAAAGTCGAATTGGTGGATCCCTAGTTATACAGAAGGGTCTGCATCAGAAAACTGCATTCTACAAGAAACCGCAGAGAAGCAGTTAGTCTAGTTGCAGTCTAACTGCTAAGCTGTGTGGCCTGGTCAAACAAAACATTTCACTTCATACAACAGCAAATATGTCAATTTCCTTCACACACATGTTAGGTATTGATTTCACAGATGATATTTCAGACGATTCTTGGTTTGCATAAATAAAGTTAGTAAATCTATGTTTTAAGGTGGCGATATACTTATATACAATATAGCTAATCCATCACATACACATCCGCTTTGCAAGCATTACTAATCACATATTTGTCTGCAGGCCTTTCTACTATCTGGAGAATTAAAAGCAACTTCCACAAGGAGGTGGGTCATTGCTGAAACATCGCCTACCAGCAGAAATAAAACCCTTTCCCGATTACTAGTTCTGATTTAGCTCAAAAGGATCATCAATAAGCAATAAGCACAGCTGCCACCAGCCTCAGGGTTTACACATGCACTTTTTCTACCACATTTTTCCTTCCAGTTATAGACAGCCTTTTCAGCAATGACCTTCTGCGGCATACTCTTCGGGAGAACCGTCAAGTCAGCAGTCTTGCCAATGACTGTGACTGAGAGACACACAGTATTCATGCTGTTTGAATAGCAATTTACTCAAACAGAGCTTACACTGCCGTAACCAACAATCAATACTGTTGTGTGAAAGCATTTCCGATTATGTATAATATATTCACCAGCACTACACACACCTCAACTTAACGAGACTGTGTATGTGCACAATTCGCCATGATCATTTATATGGAGCCTTATTCCGATGCCCTAAATCACCAGCAGCTTGTTATTAAAGTATTTACTTTAGAGTTCTTTACAGAGGAAACATTTACCAGTGCTTTCTCTCTTTCTCATTAGTGCTGATCCACGACACCCTCTTCAGAGCCTGGCAGGCTACTGAATAGAAGGTGCACTAAGAATACTAAAACACCACAGCTCAGATCAATGTGAGATACTCAACCAGACACACGCCCATGCACAACAAATTTGTGTGTGATGTGTGTGTGTATTCAGGTCTGTATGTCAAACACTGAGTAAATATGTGAATCTAAACTGACAGACTGATGATAAACAACAGCAGCCAGGGGCTGAATGTATGAACACATACACAAACACACACACACACACTCTCTCTTTTTCTTACCCACCAACGCACTGCAAATGAACATGCGTCTGCAGAGTCACTAGTAACAGCCAACCGTTAATCATGAATGTGAAGGGGCACATGTTTTAGAGAGAGTGAGAGTAAGACAGAAGCCATTTTCATGTATGAACTCCGAAAAATTAGAGCAAGGCAAAGCCAATAGTGGTGCCTGTGTAGCACGTGCATAAGGTATGGCATGACCCACTGCAAATTCTCTGGAAAATGACCTGCTTTATTCACATATGGGCTCAATCGGACATTACCCCAACTTTGCACTACGGGGCTGGCAGGTTAAATCGGCGTAATGTTCAGTACGAATGACTCAGGCGTTTGTGTTCTCTTATACAGCTCCTTCGGGTAATGTCTGAGTTAATCTACATGCGGGCAGAAGAGAAGAAAATAGAGACAAGAATGAGAGAAAGCGATGGGAATAAAAGAGAGAGAAAAGTGGGAGGGGGAAAAACTCTCAAAAAATAAAAATTAGAAAAAGAGAGAAAAAAAGAGGGGAAGAGAGAGGGAGAGTAAGAGAGAGACACAGAGAAACAACAAGACGGATAAGCAAAGAGAGAGCAAAACAAATATTGAAAAAAAGAAAGACAAAGAGGATTATAGAAATTAAGAGAAGAGAGAAATCAGAGTGAGAGAAAGAGGGAGAGAGAGGCAGGGCAACGGATAGAAAAAGTGAAAAACGAAAGGCAAGAGAAAGATGCAATAAAGAAAATAAGCCAAAGGTAGAGAGACAAAGGAAAGTGAGAGGGAAGAAAAGAAAAGGACAATGAAGGAAAATGAAATAAAGGTAAGGAGAGAGCGACAGAAAGAGAGAGGAAAGAAAGAGAGAGAAAGACAAAAAAATGAGAGAACAGAATAAAGAGAGATTGTCTGTCCTCTCTGCTCATTTCTGTAATATGCAGAAATCCACATGCTGGTGGTGGTGGTGGTGGTGGGGGCTGCCTGTGCTGACGCTGGTGCAGCAGTCGTGACATGTCTGATTAATCACACAGAGACAGACACAGGAGACAGGAAGAACACAGAGAGAAAGTAATAGAAAAAAGAAGATCTTATCTGATCTGTCTCCACACAAACTTCAGTGCCTTACAGCTCCATCATTACAATCATGCACACTGATTTACACATATGCACGAAAATAAACCAGCTGTTTCCAACCCAGTCTACAATGCAGCATTTCTCTGCTTTCATCCCCCATCCTCAGACCTGTGGAGAGAACCTGCCAGGCCGTGGACAGAGTCAGCACTGGGCCAAAGGAAGTCTGACGAATTTCTGCTGCATGTCAAACAGAACAGTAGCAGCTACAGAGAGAGAAGCTGAGCAATAGAGTCTGATACTTCAGGTTGGTGAAAGTAAAGAATAGCTTCAAAAAGGTTTACTCTGTCTGTCCTGCACGCACACACACAGACACATACACACCGGCCTCTTTTCCACTGCAGGGACAATGGTAACTAAGGCTGTGCCGTACTGTCTGTGTCGTTGACGTGCTAATGCTGTGGTACTGATGTTGGACAAGCCCTAAACCTTATTATGCTACAGTGCACTAAAGTGTACCTGATACGATTAAACTGAAACAATTATTCTTGTAGTTATTAGATACCGTCTCTGCTTTTTTTTTTTTTTTTTTGTACTGAAAATATAAAGAACCAGGATCTCGCAACACAAAGGTGATGCAAATATGGAACCAATCAGTGGATCCCTATGTCATTACACCCTTTCACCAAGTACGGTTAACTAACAGGGCTTTCCACTCTGCTCTGCAACGAAAAAGAGGCCACTGTGTGTGTCTCTCTCTCTACACCAGAAAACATGCAGAAATTTCTAACAAAGCTTTAGTGAAGAGGAGTATTGCTATTTTTTGCACAAGAAGTGTAATCCATACTTTGAGACACATTTAAAGGACATGCTTTTCACATGCATTTCTGAACAAGCTAAGAGATATAGAACCATCTCTGAAAGTGAAAGAAGAATGTGGCCCGTTGCGTTACAGTAATTTCACCGGATTTTTCATGAATATGACTCAGAATATGATTGCTCAGTTCCTGTTGTGCTGCCTGCTTAACCAAAGTCACATAGTGCAGTTAGCAAACCTGCCGAACCTGAAGTAGCAATGATAGAGACGCAATTCTCCCTATTACAGGTCAGTGCCACATTAAAATGACTGTGGCTGTTATTTTTAAGATACAAATGCTACATAATGTTGCATTAAAGAATACTCTTGCATGTGTGTGCAAAAAGAGGGAGCGAGACAGAGCTACCACCACTGTGTATGTGTTGGTGTACAAGAGTGAAATACTACTATTCACAGTCTATCGTGAACAGCAATCAGGCGAGACCTCAATTCAAACACGTAGAAGTAACACCTCTCTCTCACATCACTTCATACCACTGCTGAGTCCTCCCGTCCAAAATGTTTTCGAGTGCTAATGCTCTGAGCACTACTAGAGCTGTATCATTGGGGAATACGAGCTAATCAGAGCCTTGATTAAGCCATTAGCAATATTTTCCAGTGGCATGAAAGAGGGATCTTCGAGCCAGTCAAGCAGAAACAGACAGATGGTTGGGAATCTTGTTGCATGGGAGCTTAATTCATTTCACAAGTAACGCACGTTTGCACTCACGACAGGGATAATCCCTTCAATACAAATGATCATTAGGTGACATGAGATTTACTTGCTGACAATTTCAGTCCACCACACAGGTCATAGGCTGGCAACTGAGATACCAATTATTATTATTATTATTTTTTAAAGTTAAGTATTAAGGAGTTTAGAACTCTTTCTAACTCAAATGTACAGAGTCTGGAGTCCCCAGGACTGACTTCGGGGCCTGTTTAGACTGGGCTTTAATGTTTATCTTGTCCAGTGGTGTGAATGGGGTTCAATGCATCTAAGGGCCTGTTTACACCTGGCAATAACGTGTGCTTTGTATTCGGCTAGTCTGTACATACTATGACCGGATTCTGTTTACACTACACAGGCGTCCTAGCATGACCAGGTGAGATCAGATTTTACCTTCCCACATAAAAAGCACACAGACGCGTACATCAATACCGTTTCACTTCCTGTAAACAAGAGTTTCTCAGACCCTCAACAGTTGAGTAGTGATGGGGGTCCCACAACAAGGTGGAACAATAGATGGTTCTCACATTCCTGTAATGGCTCTCTAAATATATTAAACTATTTTCAGCTTCTTGGTAGGCTGAATGGGACCAGCATTCTGTAAAAGCCAATAACAGTTGCTACAAAAGAATGTGAGACATGGACAGGCCAATTAGTGCTGACCAGTACAGGCTGCCCTGCTGATGCCCTGTGCAGCAACACACAAAGGAGTGTCTGCTTCCACCTACAATATGTCAGTTGTACAGTAGGACTGTTGGTACTGCCTATAAAACACTCAGTGCCAACAAAGTGTTTTAGGAAGGTGTTGGGGCACAACAAACTGCCAGAACTGGAAGCTCTATTAACCTGCTCACAGGTTATCAGAACATGCTTTATTGAGACTTCATGTCAGTGACTTATTTTCTCTACTGAAAACATAATAAAGAGTTGTTACATGCCACATTCATCTAAAAGTTGATCCTACCCTACCACTGGGCGATCGCAGGTTAAACCAGGTTAAACAACTATTCAGTGAGCCCTCATGCCTCATGCCCTGTGGAAGTAGCAATGTCATCCTGGAAGAGACCACTTTCATCAGCATAGGTATATTTATTTATAGGATAAAGTTGATCATTTAGAAGAACTATGTACTGAACTGCAGAGGCCATTCTATCTAATGCGACAAGCGAATTCAGATCATGCCAGCAAAATTTCCCCCACAGAGCCAATAAGCTCCGTAAAGATTAGTAAAGAGATTAAATACCAATATCATTGACTTCATTAAATAGCAGATTATTACAGTTTACCATCACGAAACTATCTCACAAAAATCTTTTTTTTTAGACACCAGATCTGGACCAACAAACTGATTATGAACCTCAAAGATGATGTGATTTGGTGCCTCAGAAATAAAGTTGACTTAATGTTGGACACATGGATGTTGACTTCACAGGCATCACTGAAGAGGAATTTAATTCTATTAAACTGTTGAATGTTTTACACTACTATATTAGCTTACTCCGGAAGCTGAGAAAGGTCTGTCTCCCTCCACCCATCCTCACCCTCTTCTATAGAGGGACCATAGAGAGCATCCTAAGCAGCTGCATCACTGCCTGGTTTGGGACCTGCACAGCCTCTGACCGCAAGACCCTCCAACGTATTATGAGGACAGCTGAGAAGATCATCGGAGTCTCTCTCCCCTCCGTCATGGACATTTACACTACCTGCTGCATCCGCAAAGCAACCAGCATTGTGGATGACTCCACCCACCCTTCACACAGACTGTTCTCCCTCCTGCCATCAGGAAGAAGGTACCACAGCATCCGGTCCAACACGACCAGACTCTGCAATAGCTTCTTCCCCCAAGCCGTCAGACTCCTCAACACAACTTCTGAACTGATGTCTTTTCTGTTACATGCACACTCTCTCTCTCTCTCTCTCTCTCTCCAACCATTTACCCCACATAAAATGGGAAGCATTTTTTGCACATAGCATTTGCACTAATAACTTTACTACCTCACTGGACTCAATATTTATTACACACTGCATAATTTGCACACTACCGCCAATTATTTATTATTCTCTGTCTGTATTGTGTTGTGTTGTCTGTCCACACTTGTTTGTGTTGCACTTGAAACACCTGAATGCTAGAAGGAAAGAATTAGAGGACTATGTGAAGAACAAAAACGAATAAAGGAATATTTCTGGGACACATTAGCTTGTATCTGTCAGAGCAAAGGTGGTCATCTGTAGTCCACATTCAAAGATAAGTGGCACTATAATAGGGTAGCCTTTCTCCTTCAGGATGAGCATCTTGCTGCAACAATGGCAGGGTCCAACAACATTTCCGGCTCCATTGTGCATTTATAGAGATTTACCAAAAAAAAGCCTTTTAATTACAGCCTGCTGTTGGTCTGTGAACATTCACACAAAATGACCACTGCCGTCACCATTGTGGCTGTTATAGAGACTATATCAATGAAAGAACTATTTTGGCTCTATAATACCAACATAGCCAATAAGCTGTCATGTCAGACTGTACACATTTTGCACGACTGAACTCTAAAATGTGCATTCATTGTTTTGATGATGGGTTTCTTCTATAACATCTCTGCTTTTATTGGACAAATAATTGAGAATAACTGCAGGACAAATAACTGCGATAATGGAGAAGGAATGTCTGATATTAGGGTAGTGCAATGATATTGAAATGGACAGAAACGTATGTTTATTTTGATGCTACTGTAATGTAATGTACTCCAGAAGAACGTGTAGATGACACTTGGCTTGTATATAATATCTCTGTTTTCTTTATTTTACTTTATTTGAAACCCTCTATAAATTAATCTTACTGTAATGCTGAGCCAGGTGGATTTAGCCCCAGTTTCTGGGTTTCATAACTGTATAATGAATATCAGCCCAGAAAATCCAGCGTCAGTGCATTCCTGCGTCTAACCAGCTGCCACCTACCAGTCCGGCCAGCGGGTCCCCCCCAACCCGCCACCACCCATGGCTCACCCGCCTGCCGCTGCTGCCTGTTTGGTGGCCGTGCTGAAACCTAGATGGACTCGTGTCTGTCTGACACTATTAATATCACCACTATCAACTTTCTGTTGTATCTGCTTTGGTAATTTTTATCATTAATGTTTAAAACAGTCTGGCCAGAGGAGGATGGGTCCCCCTTGTGAGTCTTGGTTCCTTCCAAGGTTTCTTCCTCCAGCTCTGAGGGAGTTTTTCCTTGCCACTGACGCCGTTGGCTTGCTCACGGGGGTCTTTGACCCTTCATGTTATTTCTTCTTTCTTCTCTGTCTCTGTCCTTTATTAAGTACTAATTATGTAAAGCTGCTTTGTGGCGACAACAGTTGTAAAAAGCGCTATACAAATAAATTTGACTTGACTTGACTTGACATTCCTTAGTCATATTTATATATATACTTAGTTTTTTAACATGATGAGTGAATAGAACTGAGGCCATACTGGGGTTCTGTCTTGCCGCCACCCTTGCCATGAACTAATGGTGAGCATGACAGCATTCTTCTCCAACAGCATAAATCAAATGTGGTGAAAGTAACAGTGCACTCAGATTGACTTGGCTGAGCATTAGCACAATGAAAATGGCCAGCAGGCCGCAAGGTTAAAGCCATTATAGTGCATACGACCACATTGTACATTTGTAACACCCGACCTGCCTAGGTTCTTCTCTAAGCAGGAGAGAGAGGAATATGTGATTTGTAAAAGGTTTACAAAGAAAAAACAGAACGAGAGAAAGAGAGACTGAATGAGACAGAATGAATGAATAGCGAGCTGCATTGAGCCAATCTGACACCTTTTTTTGTCTTCATGTGATTCTAGGTGGTCTGGAAGGACATGTTAACTAGCATTAGCATTCAGAAAGGAGAAAGGTATAACTGCACGGTATTTTACACACAAACACACACGCAAATCCTGTCCACAACTGTAATACCACTGCATTATTTATTGCAGTGAGTTTGAATCCAGGCCAGTGAAATCTTCCCAAAAAGCACAGCGGTAATCTGATGTGCTGCCTGTGAGGCCCTTATTAACACATGCTAATAGTCATGACGTCTCTCCCTGTATCTCTATGTCTGTATCTGTATCTGTATCTGTAATCTCTACACTGTTCTGCATAGCTCTACATTGTACTTTCATCACCTCAATAGATCAGCGCTGAGTTTAAGCTGTACATGCTGACGCTTAAAACATTTTGGGAGCAGATTCCCGATACACTCAGGGAAAGTGTGTAGAGCTCGCTAGATGTTTTGGATTAAACTACTGGCTTTAAGCTGAAATCTATATCACAGGTAACAGCTGTCGTCTGCACCTAATGGACTTTATCCTCATGAGAGCTCTCAGACCCTGAGGGCTTTTATAGACTATACTGACCACCAGCCTGCAAGACGGATCTTCGCTCTCTTAATGATTGAAAATACCTGGTGCGCAGACACACAAAATAAAAAAAGCTAACCCGGATTTCAGCCCCACGAAGATGTTCATCTGCCTGTTGCATGTCCAAGCATCTATAAAGCTGGCTCAGGACACCTTTTTGATAGATGAGGGCAGGCTACACTGCAAGTTAGTCTATTTAATCTGCTCCCAGAACACTAGGATAGTTAGTTACTGCTTGTAGAGAACAATCAGACCACTTAAACTCAAACTGGGGCAGAATTATGTTTCTGATGTTGTTTCTGATACAGGTAACTACAGTATGCCTAGCCGTCGCATAAATCTTCACTGTTTTCATGCAACAATATGTAGAATAATAGCTATGCATTGTGTGTGGAAATGATCTAGGTTTTATATACTCAAAAAAGGGGATTTCCCCCATATTTCCCTAGTCTAATTTCTAATTTACTTGCTAAGTTCTCGCATGATGCTACCAAGCTGTAAGGGTATAGACTAGTTTATTGCCGCTGGCACTCAAAAATCTTGTAGCTCCAAAATGTCAACTTTACAGGAAGAGGAAAAATCCATTGTCCTCTGCCTTTAATCCATCTGTGCAGTCAACACACATCGTGAACAGTAAGCACATGTCTCTGGAGCAATGGCCAGCATCGCTGCGGCACCCAGGGAGCAGAGAGGGTTAAGGGCCTTGCTCAAGGGCCCAACAGTGGCTGCTTGCCAAGCCCATGTATCAGACTCACCGCCCTGTCATCAATAGCACAGTGCTCTAACCCCTGAGCCACAACTGTCCCCCCAAAAGAGCGTAAACGCAGTCCCCCACTATCAGAAATGATGCAGAAATGGAGATTCCTGCATGTGGGAAATTTGCAAGAGTTAATTTTACATGTGAAAGGACTTTTACATTTTGTGTTCTAGAAAATGTGTAAAACAGATTAAATATAGAGGTTGGTGTAGTGTTGGTGTGGCGCAACAGATAACACCACTATCTGTGAGCTATTACACCATGTGGGAGATGGAGGGTTTGATTTCCAGTCTGCATGACTGTGCTGTGCTACACTAATAAGAGTCCTTGGGCAAGACTCCTAACACTACATTGGCCCACATCTGTAATACGAGTAACCTTGTAAGTCTCTGGATCAGAGCGGCAGCTAAATGCCAAAAATGTAAATCTATATTCCGAGCATAATGAGTCAGTTGTGTAGAACTACCGTTCATTTAAAAACACAACAGGTTACATGGTAACTCACTAGTACCTTTTTTCCCCCAATTTGCACCTCATTGTTTTTGTAAATTCCCCTTACAATCCTCATGCGCTAGTTAGGATCCATCACAACTTTGCCATCAATGCTGGAAGGGTAAGAGCCAGCTTTTGCTTCCTCTGAATCACATTAAGCAAGCAGATATTTTCAAACTGCTAATGCAACATTTTCAGATGGCTGAATGCAACTGAAGAACAACACTAACTACCAGGTAGGTAACAGAAGACTGTACTGGCTAACACTGCACTGAATAAAAAAAAAGAAAGAAAAAAAAAAAGGGGGGGGGGGGGAAGAGCAAGAGCATAGGTACTCCAAGCCTCTAAGCAACCTGCGATCTCCAAGTGATCTGGCCAGCGCTTACACAGTCGCGCCAGATAGAAGCCCCTTGTAATTAGCTCTTAACCAACAAGGACAAAACTAGGCAGTTAACCAAGGAGTATAAGAAAGATGCACACACAAGACGTTAGCAGGGGTAAACAACAACACAACATGACGAGGATGTGTAAAACAAGCAAGACAATATGCAGCCAGGACCCGATGGGAAAGATGCTCCTATCAAACATTTATTAAGTAAATCTGACAACTTGCTGTAATTCACTGAAACTCCATGACTGATAATTTACTCAGCCACATGCCTTTCAAAATCAATGTGCGGAAAATAATTAAAAATCAACAAAAGAGGGCTTCCAAAAATGAAAAAACGCAACCATCTAAGTGTTGACACTGCCATTGGAAGACTTCGAGGGGCGAAGATACAGTGCTTTCTCCTCCTTCAACATTCACAGCATGGCACCTAAACCGCCCAAGTGCTTCCTTGGCACTGAGGTGGCTGCCCACACTGCCCTATTCAGTAGTGAGTTGAATTCTGATGTTCTGCTGTGCAATGGCTGTTAAGTGTGTTCGTAATTTGTCCCACATTTATAAAAACTGGTAATGTCAACCTGTTTTTGGGCCAAAGCCCAAACCCAGCAAATACCGCTGGGCAAAGAAACCAATCAGTAGCTTTGGCACGCTTTCAAAAGTTGAGCACTAGGGCTCTGAAGAGTACTTGTGGTCCAGGCTCTACTCTTTCACAATGCAGAAATTCACCATCCCACTCCACAACCTCCTCTGCACCTGTTACACACATTTTATCCCTTGTCTCAGTGCTATGTCTACTGTTACAAAGCACTGGCGAGAAGTAAGGTGTCTGCACAGAACCTTAGAAGGCATGTGTTGTGACTGTAGCATGGAGGCACTGCAGTCATTTTTATGAAACAGGAGCATGAGCAGGGACAACGTTTAAGAATGTGTTCAGATGTTTTGTGGCCATTTGTGGAGACTAATCCTTAAACATGGATCATTAGGCTGCATCTCTTTGCTCATTTGATCTGCTGAGCCCTCCCTCTTTCCTCCGCGGGCTGTGTTTGTATAGAGCTCCGTGCACCAATTAAAAGCGAATCTAAATATAGGAACTGGCAAAGCAGGAGGAGGAGGGGCTACCCTACAACTGCAGCTGTGTGTCTATGTGTGTGTGTGTGTTCCTGTACTGGCTCACACAGTATATTTCATTCAGCCACTTACCGAAACAATGCAAATTATTCTTACTGTGCATTAAAAGTAAAGAGGAATAGCTTGTGTGAATCTAAGAATAACTATAGTTACATGAATGTGTGTTTGTGTGTATACGGTACGTGATATATGTATGTTTGTGTGTGTGTGTGTGTGTGTGTGTGTGTATGTATATGGCACACTGAAAGGCTTTCCACACACCCACCTTCACACTCAGTCAGGCAGGATGAATAAGTACATGAAATATACATCAGCAGTGAGCTCTGCAGAGAGCACACATTGCAGGCAGACCAGCTGAGGCCTCCATTCGCTACATAGACCAGAGGAGGTATAGAAAAGGAGATCTGAAGGAATTTGACGTCTCTTTAGACAGTTACACTCTTTAAGTGCAAAAAGAACCCCTGTGATGCCACAGCCATTGGTGGCTAGGAGTCAAAAAGAGCATAACTGGCCTTGCTCTGGTCAGTGAGATGGCCCTCCCTCCATTGGCCATTGCTGAGAATGATTCCAGCCATTGAGGACGGAAGCAAATACTAGCCTTATCATTTCTAGTGCTGGTAGGAGAGGTGTAAGAAAATATCAGTGCATTTGAATATCACAGTATTATGGTTTGCAATTCTCTAACGATTCTCAAAAACACAGCATAGACTTTTTATGAATACTTTACATGCAAAAATGGTGGAAGACACTGCATGTGTGCATATGAGCATGTGGGAGAGGGCCAAATAGACAGAGAGAGAGAGGAAGAGAGAGAGCGAGAAAGAGAACAATAATATGCTAACAAGTCGGCGGTGCTCTATCTGAACATTACTGCCACAGCTTGAACAGCAAATTGGAAAAGGTCCATGTTGTTTTCTTATCTTGGACAAATTTCCTCTGTGCAGGCACAATCTGAAAGTGTGCTCCAAAATACTTCACTGGAGAGACACTGAAGAAAGCTGCAAAGCCTGCCCGCAATCTCACAGGATAAACCCATTGACGACTAACGCAGAAAAGCTCAACCTTTTGAGACTTGTGACCCACTTTTACCGCACCAATCGCTCCCTGCTGTCACACATTAGTGCATATGGGTAGAAAAAAAGTGACCCACAAGTAGCCACATTTACTGGGTCGTGCATGAGTGGAGCTGATGGCCGGCTGGTTCTGCGCTTTCACTTGCAGGAGAAGCAGCTGTGTTCGCAGCCACTTTCATAGCATACGGGAACAATTAGGGTGGCACACAAAAAGTAATCAAATTTGCAGCAGTGTGGAAAGCCAAGCAACTGACAGGGAGGTTCTGGCAGGATGAGGCAGAGTCAGTAAAGTGTTTTCACATCAAACCTAAGTAGCTAAACAGTCTTGATCAATTTTTTCTGCCCCCTAAGCATGCATTCAGAACTCACAAAACATTATTTTAACATCTCCTGCAGTTTCTTTTGGTGGTTATGTCTTGGCACTGTGCAGTCCTCTCCCAAGCTACTTAGTTTAGGACTCATGTAGTAAAGAGTGGCGTTTTCGGGAATGATGCCTTCACTCTTAAGCAGAGGTCAAACTAGACATGTTGGTGTCATCTTGGTGCTATTAAGATTTAAACGTTAGCTACCTCATGTTTGGTACAAGTTTCGTACAATTATATATATGTATATATAAATAAACATAAATATTTACATAAATAAATATAATGTTTGTTTGTTTTACTTTAATCAATAAAGAATAAAGAATGAATGTCCATATATACATATGTATATATATATATATATATATATATATATATATATATATATATATATATATATATAGTATTATAATTTATTTTACCTCTAGCAAAAGCACAAACTAGATAATAATGAATTACATCCAACAATGTGAAACTGGCCAGAACAAACAGAGCTGTGTTTAGATTGGAGCTAAACCCAGCACCCAGCACCCGGGCTGGGTGACTATGCTGCGCTACACCAATAAGAGTCCTTGGGCAAGACTCCTGACACTACACTGACCCACCTCTGTAATATGAGTTACCTTGTAAGTCGCTCTGGATAAGAGCGTCAGCTAAATGCCATAAATGTAAATGTAATGTAAAGCTAATGTCGCAATTAGCAGGCTGGATACAAATGAACGAATATTAAACTGAAACCTTCCCAGTTCCCTGGTTTCTTTGTGGTTTACATTTACAGTACTGTGTAAGGTTCTTTTGTGTGTCATTTTAAGAGAACGCAATAGAACGGTCAAAAACAAGCTATATGAGGTTTGTAAATCACAGGGTTAACATACCTTTTAGGCTCACATGCCCATTAAACACACTGCCATCTGCGAGCTCAAATTACTTAAAGAATAAACGGCTTCTTTGATGTGGAACAAATAACTCAACTTCAATTTACTTGCTTGTTACTACATACTTCCTGCAATGTTAAGCCAATCAGATAACTCCGTACTAACACATTTGCTGCCGACCAAAGTCTGAAAACTTTCTTCAGAAAGGAAAGTGGCATTTTTTTTTTACAGGGTTAAACTTTTAATTTGGGTAAATATCACCACTAGGGTTGCAAAGGTATGAGATTTTAGTGGTATGACAAATTCCTCAAAAAATATCACAGTTTTACGATATCCCAGTTTCTCTCATTTTCCTCCTTATTATTTTCATCATCAGGTACAGAGGCCCTTAATAAAAAAATGAGTTTTTTTGATTGAACAAATGACTACAGATAAAGCATTTTATATATTTTATAATGGAGGTATGTGTAGAAAAGTCTTTGAAATAATGAAATGAAACAATAAAACGATTATTTTGATAATTAAATCAATAAACAAATAAATAAGCTACACTTTAGGTAGATCTTTTTTTAAAGCATTCATATCTAGTTACTGATAATTTTTATTAAGATTAATCTATTAATTATGATCTCCATGAATAGATGGATTACAAAACTCTGAAAACGTTGGTAGTTTGGTAGGAAACGTTTTCTGTTTGGTTGCTTTTTGTTATATATGAAGCACATGTGGACAATATGATAAGCATACATTTTCTTACCATGGTATACCTGAAACCGGTATACCGTTACAATCCTAGTCACTACTTTTTGCAAACTTACGACATTAATGTTTTAAGTTATGCACAGTATAATCTTGGATGTGGGAAACAGTTACAGGTTAAACTAAAAGACTTTTAGAAGTTTTAGAGATATATCACAACTGCTACAGTACACAGTTAGCAGACTAGTCATATAACACTGTGTTCTACACCAATATATTAACTTTGTGTGTTAGCGGAGGATTAGCAAAGTAGGAATTTCATTGCAGCATAAATGTCTGTTTAATTTGAATATGACAAAATATGGATCTTGGATGTATTTGGAAAACCATACTGTATCATAGGATTATATCAGTACTAGCCAGCACTGTTTAGTAGTACTATGACCCACACGTTGAGAAAAGCTGCACCAGAGTAGGAATTGTTCAATTCCAAAAAAGGGCAGCTTCAGCATAACAGTAACCCCAGGGACATGATGTGCCTGAAGGAATGTAAACACCATTATGAACTCCATTAGTTTGTACAAAACTGCAGTCCGTGCATTTTCTCATCACATCAAACACACCTAATTATAAAGGTGGAGGAAACAAATGGTTCTTGAAAAGCAGAAGTGCTGCTTCAGTCACACTGTTTTTTTTCTTTAAAAAGTGTTTTTAAAGACTTGTGATGTTAAAATGTGAGTCTGCTGTTTTAGCAACAGAGCAAAATTTTACTCAATGCTCCTTTAAAAATAACAGTAGTGAAAAAAATCATATCTTCTACTATCGTCTACACAGACATCAGCTGCAGTGTGCACTTGTATCTGTGTGTGTGTGTGTGTGTGTGTGTAAGTGCTGGCAGGTTACTGAGGCTGGGATTGGCCAGCCACACACAGTGTGGGACTCTTTATATACAGACGTCAGAGTCACGCTGCAGCAGAGCCCATCTCTGGCAGTACATAGCGTTACGCTCAGCTCATGGGTATATTTGGAAACACTCGGGCAAAGCTACACAGTGTGCTTGGATCGAATGCCTTATTCAGTGTGTTTGTTAATTGGTGTGTGTGTGTGTTTGCCTCTGGATTTATCCACTGGTGGGCTGATCACACACTGATGTTTTGTTTTGCTTGTGTAATGATCAATGTATGTGTGTAAATTCCTCTTTGTGTAGTTTGGGCTCTCTCTGTCCATTGATCTTTGTGTAAATGCCATTATTCCTGCAAAGCAGACAGGCTTAATATTGCTATCCTTTCCCGGCGCATTTACCTAAAACAAACGTGCCAGTCATGTTGTGCAAAGCCAGAGTGTACCACTGAGAATAGGAAGGAAAAAAAAAAACGCTGTTAAACAGGCCGGCGAGCTGAGCGTGCTGGGGCTGACGCACTGCAGAAAGATGAGTGGGGGGGAAAGAGACAGAGTGAGAACAAGAGGGAGGGAACAGGGGATGAAGCCAGTAACAGATGCAAACTGTGTCTTAAATCTTCCTAACTTCCTAAGCATACTAGCCATGTCTACTGCAATTAGTGAGTTCACACTGTGAAATTAAACTGTGTATACCAAGGTGACGTAGTATAAGAACTGCAGGAAAATAAAGCATTGCACATCATTTACATAGTCTAACATAAGGGAATGGGCCACTACACTGTGCACTTTACTAGAATTTACTAAATTCTGGTATTATTCATGACAGACTCCAATAAGTACACCACTGATGAGTTGAGGTGTAATGATGCATAGAACTCGCAGTTCGATTCCAACAATTGTTTAGACATAGCAGTTCGGAATAAGTTTCATACAATGGAAAAAAGCAACTGGCACACCCCCCTCAACCCCCAAATAAACACAGGCTACCCTACATTTCTTTCCATTGGTTTGAACAGTCGGTTCAAGTTCCATTCGTTACACATTAGCATGGTCGATGTGTTTCCAGCACACATGCCCTATAACCGTCGAGCAGCACAGACACAGCTTCCTTACTGATCTGCTACTGGCTCTTCTTTAGGCTTGGTATTAGGCGGTATAACAGTAATGTCATGTACCGCAGTATTTAAAACTGTTGACGGCATCCAACGATGAGGAAGGTATTTAATAAAATCACGACGTGACTGAGGTGTCAGATTTCTGTTCTGTGTCTGTCTAGTTCTTGACCAAATAAGCGTATTTTCCCATGTGCATTTAAAACAGCCACAGGGCGGGAGCTCACTGTTTGGTGAGGCCACACTCTGGAAACAGGTGAGGGGGAAAAAACAAGCCCATCGTATTTACACACAGAGATGACCTGAAAAAAAGCGAACAGATCTTCTCTCTCCTGTTTGTCATTTGCTTTTTTACCATAGTCAGAGGCCAGTCAGCTTGAGCTAAGGTTAGCTGATGAGGTTGTTAATTTGAGTGACTTTTCCTGATAAACATGCCCCCCAAACACATTTAGAAAAGTCAGTCAGGGCTCATGCAAGCTCACTTTCCCTGAACTACAGGGTAATACTCACAATTTCAGCTTTTATCATACAAACAGGCCAGAATGTCTGAAATATGTGATGTTTATTGTCAGCCGTTTCACCTGCAAACAGAACAGTGAAATGTAAATCCACTACAATTCCCACAATGCCGTGTAAATCCAAACTTTCTGCCTTTCCCAAACTGTTCTCTTCTCATTAACACTCCACTCGGGAGTGACACTCCATATAAAGTCACACTCCATGATATGAAGTGTGCTTCTTATTAAGGGGAAGGGGATACATTCGGAGGTAAATTCTGGGACGCCCTCTTTGCTTTCTGGCGGAAGAAGGAATGAATGAACTAAAGTAGGCAAGAGTAATGTGTTTCCACTCTGAGCCTAATCAGCGCTTTAATTCATGCTTGTATGTGCATTATGGTTCAAAAGATTTGAGGTTTTTAAAGTTTAAGGCTTCGTTTAAAGACACTGAAGACTAAAATTTGCCTGATGTCTTATGAGACTAACCAGATGTAATATTCTACTGAAACATATATTGGGACACAACCTACATTTGTAAAGGGTTCCTTCCACTCTGGTTTTTGAACTGCACTTCTGTGGAGTGTAGTGGTTTAGTGCGCTCTGGTGCTCACTCGCTGTTGCTGGGTTTTATAACCAATTCCCCCTCCACACTAATTACTTTGGGACAGCCCTTAATGTAGCGAGCCCTCCATGTGAATGCACAAACGGAGGCAGAGTGGATAGGTGGTGTGAGGTTGAGATTGGGGGTTTAACTCCTGACATTCTCAACACTAGCTAAACAGCTTACAGTTTCAGGTGTTCAGGTGGAACCTGTGCTTGGGACATTTGGCTCCTCATTATGTTCAATAGTCTTTATCCACCATGGTGCTCCATCCATAGCTCACCGTGACTGTCCCCGGCACGTTTCCTTTGGACGTGTAATATATAGGAACCTGCTCGATCCTTCTTCTGAAATCAAGGGTACTGAGTTTATCCTGCTTTTGTTGGAGTAACTGTCTCTATGGTCCAAGGAAGGCTTTCTACTCAATTCCGGAGCATTGCTGTGTGGATTTGACTGCATAAAAGCGAAAAAGAGTATTAGTGAGGATGTTGGATGATCCCCACCCCACTTCATTCCCAATTTGCCAACTAATCCCAAAAGTACTTTATGGAGCACCATCCTTCCAAAAAACACAGTTCCACTGATCCACAGCTTTATACCCCCTCTAGCCCATGCCTGGCATTAAGCCTGGTGCCAGTAGGTTTATCTGCTCTAGAGTGTCCAATACTATTGGCAGCACCTTTCTACAGGAACTAGACAAGCTGCGTGTGCGCGCATTTGCACATTTGTGTCAGCAATTGGTGCCACTTAAACTAGCTGGACGTATTCATCAGAATGGGAGTCCAAAAACATTTGGACATAAAATGTACGAATAACAATGCACCAATTTCCATTTCACAACAACTTAGCTAACTTAGTTAACTAGTGGAGTTTGTAACAATGTGATGTATGTGTGTGTGTGTGGCTGCTGTCTATGCTCTAGGAGTGTGTGTGTGTGTATAAGGGGTGCTCTATTTTTACTCTCCCCGCTGCACCTGTGTGAACAGCACCTGAAAATATGGGTAATGCGGTCCGTTCTGTCAGAGAGAGAGAAATGAGAGAAATGAAAGGGAGACATGGCCTCAGTCAGTAACAGCCAGACAGACCTTGTGGGATTGAGGGGGCATGGCGGCGACGACACTGAGCATGCTCTCTGGTCAGCCAGCAGCGTGTAAATTGGCACCATGGGAGATGGAGTCAGAGGGAGTCTGCTGGCCTGTCAGACTCACTAATGACATGTCACAGACTGACGAGGCAGAGAGAGAGAGAGAGAGAGAGAGAGAGAGAGAGAGCGAGAGAGAGATGGATAAAGCAATGGAGAGAAATGGTAGAATACATTTTGATTGGACAGCCTGGAGAGACACTGTTAATTCCTTTCACTAAAGTCACACACACACACACACACACACACACACACACACACACACACACACACACAGTCAGTGAGTAAAAGAGCAAAGCAACATGAATGAGACTAATCTACTAATCTGAGACAACCAGAGGAGCAATCTGCCTCGCAGCTCAGAGTGTAGAGAAACACTGACGGAGTGAAAGAAATCTGCCTGCTCATTCTGTCTCTCACTCTTTCTCTCACACACACTCACACACACAGATCTCACACACAAATTAAAAGCTGCTCACACACAAACATGCACTGTTACCTGTCTAAAAAATTGCAGCCACTACAATACAAAAATCAGCTTATATTTACTGAGAATTATTATTCTAATGAGGGGAATGCCAGACTAAACACACACACACACACACACAACCTTTCTTATAATAATCAGCTTACAGCACAGTGTTTGGGTGTCTGGGTGGTGGCAGAGAGAATGGGTCTGATGAGAAAAAGGATGACACATGGTTGGAGGGTGTGAATGTGTGGGGGTGTGTGTGTATGTGTGTGAATGTGTACTGCCAGTGCCTCTCTACTGTTGTGTCACAATAAGCTGCTTTCTACCACACTGTTGATTGGCTCAGTGTGTATGTGTGTGTGTGTGTGTGTGTGTGTGTGTTTGTTCTAAGAGAAGGCTCTCAGGGTACTCTTGGAGCCTCTGGCTCAGTTAGATGGGTGTGAGGGTGCTCCACTAAACGTGGTTTAAAAGACCTGACATCCAGATCGCACTCTTCTCTGTCCCTCTCTCTATCTCAGTCTCTCTATCACACACACACACACACACACACACACTGTTAGGATGTTCCAGATGTACAGGATTATACCCCTACAGTCCTCTGAGACCTCCTCCAGATGATCACTGTGCTGTGGTTGTGAACTAGGCTGGGTTCGACTAGACTGTCTGGGGGTCCCTGAGGACCAGTTTGAGGGCCACTGCTCTATACAGTTACTACAGTTTATATATTTCACTTTAAATTGAGTAAAATGTGGCATCTACAAAGATTATGGGACATTTGATGTATATATGTGATATATATAGAAATATTGTCATTTACCTATCTTGACCATTTGTTCTTTGATGTTGAATATATACACAGTTTACACTCATAAGTTTGGAATCTTTTATCTATTTTGTTCTAATAAGCTTTCTCATGTCCAGGGTTGCAGTAGGTCCGGAACCTACCTGGAATCATTATGTGCAAGGCAGGAACACCGGAACACCACAGAGTACCACATACAACCATTCACTTACTCACACTCTCACAACAAACAGCAGTTCAGCACAGCCAATTCACCTACCAGGTGTGTTTTTGGGAGGTGGAAGAAAACCAATTTCTCTCCAGCCACACTGTCCAACAGCTGTGCCCATTTTCATTAGC
This sequence comes from Salminus brasiliensis, assembly GCF_030463535.1. Taxonomy (NCBI): domain Eukaryota; kingdom Metazoa; phylum Chordata; class Actinopteri; order Characiformes; family Bryconidae; genus Salminus; species Salminus brasiliensis. Next base: position 18,200,362 of record NC_132891.1, read on the forward strand.
CTTTTTTTTAACCTGAAGCTTGAATAATGTTGGCTAAATGAACACAGAACAGTACAATTTCCAGTACTTTCTATTAGCCAAAGTTGCAACAGTATTTGTACTTAATTGGTCAAAATGGCATTTTAAATCCATAAACAAAAAACATAACCAGCTGCTTATTCAAATAACATTAATCTATATTTTTAAAGCACTGCCTTAAAAGATAGGGGCTATTTAGCATTACGAGTTATGCATAATTATGCTACAGCATTTCGGCATTGGCTATAGCAGCAGCATTTAAATGCAAATGTGTGAGTGCACTTACCTGCCTGACAAAATATGTCATAAAATTACAAAAAACATTGACTTAAATAAAAAAGATACATTAAATCTGATCATTATAAGTCTTGTAAGGCTGATTCTTGTGCATCCCTACAATAAATGATTGTAAAATGTTAGCACTGTGAACCTTGGAACTGAGAATCTTTTTGTATGTTTCTAGAATGATCAACGGGACTTTAGATGGTTTTAAAATTATTATTAAAACTGTATAAACAACAAGTAAGGCCGAACTGTGATGGCTAGACAACTGAGACAGAGATCTCCAAAGCATAAGGCAGGTCTTGTACATGTTCCCAGTATGCAAGTGCTTCAAGGAAGGACAATGGGTGACAAGTTCACTGGTGCCCAAGGCTTATTGATGCGATCCATAGAAGCCCCAATCTTGCAACTCACAGGACTTAAAGGACCTGGTATCTTGGTGCCAGGTACCACAAGACACCGTCAAAGACCTTGTGTAGTCCATGCCTTGACAGGTGAAGGATGTTATGATAGCACAAGGGTAGCTTACACAATATTGGTATTAATGTTATGGCTGCTCAGTACATTTTGACCCCTGTTTGTCTTTGCTTTTTCTTTTCTTTTATTTTTAACGTTAGGACATTTATGTCCTGAAAACATAGGAAAACAAATACATGCATACACTACCAGCTTTCACTGCAGTTCATGTATGAGCTACTGCCAACTATACACCCGACGCTCACACAGCACTCACATTTTAGAGAGAACATCTTTAAAAGCTCTTCCACCAGGGGAAGCTCATCGACTCACAGAGACATGTTACAGCAGCCCACATATCTATCCCAGAAGCATGCAGTGGAACACTTTGGCCAGCCACACCACACATCCATTATCCAGAGGTGGAAACTCTGAGCCATTCACACCTGGTTACTATGGCAATGACTCTGCAAAGTGTCCCATGCCATTTAAGCAGATTTTGATCACGGAGGGAGCACGCTGGGGCACAGCCGTATAGTATAGAGTCAATCAAAAGACAAAGGAAAATGTTTCTAATTCTGAATAATTCAGGGAGAGAATAGCAGGTCTTTTTAAAAGAGTACATCCACCTTTCAATACCTCCCTGGTAAAATGCAGGTTAAGGGGGGGCGATAAAGAGCCTGCAGGGGCGGGGCTTAGTCAGTCACGGGCAGAGGCTTTCCTGCTTTATAAGCTGCCAGGCAACCAGTGGGAGCGTCCACATTTGAAACATCAGTTTCATCCTAAATAAGAATTCAGAGACAGGAAACATTGGTGTTTGTAAGAGATACAAGCTGCACATGTCCCTATAAAGGGTATGCACGTGACAGCAGCCATGCCCATTGAGTGTCAAAAGACTGAACGCTAATGCTGCCACTCAGTCAGTGTTTATGCCGATAAAACACAAAATGGGACAGAGCAGCTGTGGAATTGACTGTACAAACAGATTCAGCAAGAATTCTGAGCTATTCTTTTACAGACTACTGAAAGCTCAAGAAAACAGAAGCAAATGGATTGCTGCAATTTGCAGAAACAACTGGAGTCCAGGCCCTGAAATGTGTGGAAAAAACAAGCCCACCAAGTTTGTTTAAAAGGGAAAGATAGCAAAGCCTTGATGAACCAGTCTAGTACGGGTACCTGAAAACAGTCAAAAACATTAGACTAAGAACATTCACTCAACTATTTGATCTCAGGTATGAGGCTTTATCCTCTAAACGGGTGTGATTTGAACCTTACTTGGCTGGACGTTCCTGGCTACACATCCATTTCCATGGACCATTGGTTCTTTGGTAATATGGCTGGATCGCTGTCGAGTCCAACAGTCTTTAACAAAACTACTACTGTAATCTTTTTTTGTGCACTATATAGGTAGTGCATGATCTAATCAAACACAACAACAAGTTAGCTAGAGAAGTGTCTCGCAGCTCTGGGCCTGGTGCTCCTGCTTCCAACACACCTGGTCTAACAAATCTGGTCATAGATAACCCTGTATTGAGTTGATATGTGCGTTTTAAAGCAGAAAATGCAATAAAATGTGCAGAGCAGTATGCCTCTAGGACCAGGGTTGGGAAAATCGAGGGTTTCTAGAGGGCCGGTGTCCAACACAGTTTGGTAATCTGGTAACAACTGCTAAACTTGAGATACCGTCAAACCATACAACCCTGGCACTGCAGCGACATGTCCATTATCATCTGGAGAACTAGATGGTCTTTCTCGTCTTTCCCAAACACGTGTCACGAGTCGTGTCTTGGTTTAGGTATGCCAGTGTTCTTAAGAGGGGGCTACCTTGTCAAAGCATGCTACCATAGGGTGTTTATAGATAAAGCTGCCAAAAGAAAACAGCAGGTTGGATATTCTGATTCTCCTAGCAGCCTAAACCGCTGTATCAGGGTAAAGGTAATAGAGGAAGTAAGAATTTTTCATTTAATTTGATCTAACAAATGAGTAAGTTAACTGTAAGCTAAAATTGTAAAATGCACCCGTGGGAAACAATTATCCTAAAAAAACAAAACAAAAACACTTGTCAGCGCATAAACAGAGCTGTGAAGTAGCACATATGGATGGTCAGAACAACTGGGCAGAACTTACTCCCCAGGATAAGAATGAAAACAGAACTGTGCTCTGAAGCACCATCTTAACGCCTCCAGAAAAAACTTGCAAGGACATTCATATTCAGTTCTTGCTAAACTCTTCACAGATGTTAAAACGGCTACAAAAAAACCTAGGCAGGAAGTGAAGGTGAACTATGTCACAGCTTCTCATGCGCAGAGTGAACTGAGACGGAGTTACAGAAACAGCAGAACTGAATTTTTACCTTGCACTAGCCAGGATCAGAACAGCACGAGTGTAATTTATCAGCATAAAATGAATACTGTTGGACAAATCCCTTGTTTTAACCAAATAGAGTTTGCGCACAATGAATATCTGAATCTCTTCACTGATTTTCCCAGACCTGAGAATCTCCAGCACGGTTCAGTGAGGCGTTCTGTTTTTTCCCCTGTGCTCCAGCACATCTGTTTCAACTTATCAACTAATTATCAAGTCCTTCATGAGCCAGGTGTGTGGAAAAGGAAACGCAGCAGCAGAGAACGTTGCTTCTTCTCACTCCTGCAGGAGGCACTGCAAGATGACGAGAGGTGGATACTCCAAATGGTCTCCAGCACAGCCATGGTCTGCTCACAGCTGCTTTTTTTGGATGTTCTTGCTGATCAAGTTTAAAGAAATAAAGTTTCACATTTCACAACACACTTCATCCCTCTTCTCAAGCCGAGCATAAACAGCAAATTGAACAAACGAAGAGCTAGTCACTAAAATAGCTGAATACTGGCTTGGCAAGAGATAAGAGACAAGGCAAAGCATCCTGGGTAGTGGTACCAAGCTGAGGGCATTCGAACAGTCTTGTATGCTTCTTCACAGATATGCTGCAGTGGAGTCTTTCTCTCACAAGCTCATACACGCACACACACACACACACACACACACATATATATACACACTCCTACATTATTCATTTGATTAGTTTCTCCAGGGTAAATTAAAATACAGCACATTTCACTTCACATAGATCACTGTGCTGTATCTATCTAAACTGCATTAGCATAGACTTCTGCAGACCTCAACCGCCCAAAAGATGACATTTCCAATTCATGTTCCTCACGCACAGCAAATTTCTACAGTTACTGAGGAATTAAGCAGAACTTGTTGCCAAAAAATTAATAACCATGGTTGTTATAGTGGATGTCACCCCTAATAATAACAACAGATTTTACAGTTGCTAATCAAGACATTTTTTATTTCTTTTTCTTTTTTACATAAATGAGGGACATTAAAACACATAATAGTAAGTACCAAAATAGTAAGTTTACAGAGGATTATTTATAAGTGTAATGTATGTTAATTAGGGCTGCACGAAAACTGATACTGCAATATTTTGTTGTTCTGTGATATATATTGCGATATTAAAAATACAGGAATTTTCACCAAATTTTTCCCTAAGTCAACAATCCAACACTGCCTGATATTAATAATGCACTCTGTGTCTGGAAGATTGAAGTAAATTAAATACAAAGTAAATGATACTGGGCAGATGTGATCTGCCTCTGGTAGTTCTGTCATGGAAAATATGAACAGTGTGAATTTTCCTTTTGTATCAAGCAAGCTGTAGCATGATCTGTATGGTTTAATTTACCTGCAATTTGCAATGTGACTATTGAGCGTGCGCACATTGTGATGATGCTGATGCTGAAACGATATATTATAAAGTTTCATTCCGAGCCAGCATTTCTATATGTCCATCATAAAATGTTGCATAATGTAAAAAGCAGCTTGTGTGTTTAAATGGTAAAGAAAATGGAGATGCACTTATTTCTGGACAGCAATTATTTGTGATCATGTTCTAACCTCAGTATGACTTCATTACCCATCATTATCCATCCATCAGCAGATGAATCATCAAGATTGCAACACCAGATTGCACTGCAGTCCTGCCAAGTAAATCATTCCACTTCATTATTGATAACTGATTCAAATGTGTTTCACACATGGAAGACATGGTGGTCTGGGGAATTACCAACAAAATCATTCACAGAAATTGCCGTAAGAGCCTTTTCCTGATTCAAACTAATTCAACAGATCAAAGCAAGGTTCGCTCGAAGACGAAATACCAATAACACTATACCCAACTACGTATACTCTCAAGCATTAGTGTTAAACCGATTCCTAAAATGGTCTTATATAAAAAAGAGGGCTACGGAAGACCTGCCATAGCAAACCTATGTACACAATTCTATTACAGTGGCTTTGATGTAACATTCAGCCTCAGTTGCAAAACTTCAGCTGAGTAGAAGCAGGAGAAATGACTGGACCTAACACAGACTACATTGTCTCTCGGTGTGTATAATCACAGCATTTTGTGATGTAATGGGACAGCATTTTCCATTCAACAACAAACTAGGACACCTAGAGGGGTTAATTACCTGCCGGTAGCAGGCTTTTCCATGGAAACACACATTGCCATAGTAACAAAAATGAGAAACACGAGCGGCTGCTTGTGTTTTGATGTTGAGCGACTGAGAGATGGCACTGTCAGAAGTGCAAATGGAGCATAGGTGCATTTGTTTCTATCAGAAAGACTGATGTCGTGAGATGGAGGGAGAGGAAGAAAGGTGTGTATGAACTTGAGTGCATGTGTGTGTGTGTGTGTGTGTCCAGCCGCCCGCAGCTTCCCTGTTGGGTTATGATTCATAGCTAAAGCTTGGCTTGCCTCCAGCCTATTTAGCGAAAGCTGCAAATCCTAACCCTGTCAGACTGGCAGCGTAGACCAGAGTGCTGAAGCCATCCAACTTTACGCATGATAAAAGTCCTTGAAGGAGCTGCAGGACACGGAGAGAAGGGTGATAGGCAGGCACTGGGAAGTGGTCAGGGCATAAAATTCAAATGCAAGGTGTTTAGATGAGCGGTTAAAATGAAGACGCAGTGAAAAGTGAGAAGATGACTAAACAGAGTAAAGAAGAAAGGCACAAAGGGAGGAAATGTGTCCTCGTTGGCCCTCTTCCGCCCCCCATCACTTAACAGGCGATTTGTGATTTGTGAGAGCGGGTGCAGTGCCAGCAAAAGCATTAGCTGAATTGCTAATAAAGCTCCCCTCAGACGGCCTGCAGTCGTCTCTATGGCTCAGCCAAATGGAAGAACAGAGTGGAGAGATTTGGAGAGAAGTGAGGGAAAACAGAGCTCTGGAAACGAACGTGGGGAAAAAACAACTCTTACAGGCGAGGCTGTAGTAATGCAGGAACATGATTAGGCAAGTACATCTGACGTGTACAGTTTATCACCTCATGTAGGCATGAGAAGGAAATGAGCCCAGAAATTCAGAGAAAGTCATTTGGAAGATGTAAAGGCTTCGGCAAACGTAATGTAATGACTTCAAAATGGCTATGCTCCTGTTTTGCTAGCTGATGTTTTTCGAATCAGTGATTGTTTGGTGGAGAAATAAACACGGTGCTCGGGAGACATATTACACAATGAATGAAATTCATACAGTGGGAGAGTTTCATTTGAACATGATCGATGTCCACCAGGGAGGGAAGCTGGGGGATGGAGCCACTGCCTGTGTTAAATGATAATTAGATATGTCAAATATTGACCATTTATACCAGTGAGAAAAGAAAATGTACGCTAATTTGTGAACATAAATTCAGATCCCCTCCTCAGTGCACTTAATGATGGAAACAGGCTTATGAACAAAATCCTAGAAGTAGAAAGAAATCTACATATCTGCATCACAACAAATATCCGCAAGGACAATGTGACCTACATGAAGACAGAAAAGGCTTCACTCTTATTATAGCAAAATATCATGCAATGCAAACAAAGAGTGAGGCAGAGCTGGATCTATAAAAACAACAACCGGTTGCTACAGAGAATGACCGGTACGCACTACATCTCATTCTATATTTTGCAAAGCTACGCTGACCCGAAGCAGGGCTTAGCTCCAGTCCTTCATGTTTATTGATCTATCCCTGAGATGCACCTGTGGCCATGAGCATCTTCAGTGACTCACATCTTTCCTGACCCTGACAAAATCCCTTATCTCTAAAAACACACACTGTAAATGAAACTGCAGGCCAGAATGTTTATATGGTGTTTTCTGTGTGCAGGAGGGCTGCTTGACCTGTCTCCTGAAGCGTGCTGTAACAAAAAAGCATGCTGAGGACAACACAGCAAGAGTGCTTATATGGAGGGTTCTCTCCCCTTATGGGCTTTTTTTTTTAGATGAACCTCTTACTGGAATTTGCCTGCCAGTTAGAATGACTGCTCAGTGGAGCAGCCTCTCAGATGCAGCTGGAGAGGGGTGGAGAGCGGTTTGATCACAGTGCGTACGTACACGCTGAGTTTCCAATGACAATGTCACTGCATATTCATTCAGGGCTGAACTGTTGAGCAACAGCAGTAGTTTTCAGTGCATCGTGGCATGCTGACAATACTCCATGAATACATAATGTGGGAAGGACTGGGGGAAAACGTAGCACGCTCAGTTTCTTCAGTGAAAAACAAGTTAGAAAAAAGTGGGATCTTCAAAAGATTGCTAGAATAAGATTTTTAATGGCTTAGAGATTGGGGTAGTGGCATCACTGTGAAGCACTTGTGGATTTAGCAGCTGATCGATATATTGAGGTGAACATATTTACCATATTCAACATACTTAAACCAATTTTAAATGAATTAAAATCAAATGTTGTTCTCAGGTTGCGCAACCATCTGAGTGTTAGCCCTATGATTGGGAGATGGCAGGTTCCCAGTAATGCTCTAGGCTAGTAATGTTCGTCTCCAAGCATGTTCAGTAGTTCAATGTCACTGCATTAGCGGCAGGATGTCTCAGAGGAAGCCTACGATTTCGAATTCGAATTCTTCTTTCCAGAGTTTTAGCTAGTGGGTAATATTCTGGTCTGATCCCTCTAAATGACACCTGGCAGGTTTGGTTCAACTACAATTAGCTTTGTAAGTGCTTTGTAAGTGTGGTGCGTTGGAACCATCTCCCTCACAATAAATATTTGGCAGTCCATGCATAAGAGGCAACACAAGCTTCAAAGGACGTTTGTTACTAATGCATTGTGATCAGAGCACCCATAACTCAGCCATTAGTGGTGCAGCTCCACCATGCATACATTAATAAACCAGGCAGGCCAATGCTGACTGGAGGGCCTGTGTGTATGAACAAGCCGCTTGTGTATTAAAAAACACACACACACTCGAGAGTCATTACAGAGCTCTTAGAGTATCAGCTGTTTCATAAAGCTTTGACTGCCACACTACGTCAGAATGTCCAGCATGCGACAGCTGATAACCGTGGCAGTCCTTCATTTTACGTCTTGGGGGTAGCATTAAGAAGGCTGACATTTCAGAGTCAACTGACCTCTTCTGCTCCTCCAGGAGACTGGCCTGGGACTGCTGTGAAAAACAGCCTCTGGGTTAGACATAGCAGAGTGGAAAATGTGTGACCCACGCCTGGCCTCCCTGCTCAGGTGCTGCCAGCCCAGCATGAGCTGAAGAAGCAAAAGCAGTGCTCAAAGCAACAACAAACTCCTAGAAATGACTTTCACACTCTATCTAGCCTTCCAGTAAACAGCAGCATATTCCACCTATTGTCTCCCCACTGCTCTAACTTACGTACAACTTCACCAGAGAATTGCCTTCAAATACTAACTACTAAAATGTGTCCGAACATTACATGAGGTTCATTTGACATGAATGAGTCAGTGCAAGAGACAATGAACAAGTGTGCTAAAAGAACAGCAGTAATGAAACACTTCACTTTGTTCATGGGAACCTGAAGTGGAAAAATGGGATGAGTAACAGTGGTGATAACATAGTGTTCCCACAAAATCAGCTCAGTGATTCAGCTATGGACTGTGTCCATGCCTCAGGCGAAGGCAAAAAGCAAAGGATGTGAGGAAAGCACAATCCTCCTAAAACTCTTCTGAGCAAAAAGTAAAGTACTAAGCTAAAAAACATAATGGATAAAAGAGTACATGGTGTCATTTTCTGGACACTTTACTTCGCATCCTTAATCATTTCACTTTTGGAATATCAAGCTGTACCAAAAAGGACAGTATCCCAAAAGACGTCCCCTTGCTTTGGCATCATTGAATGGAGAGGAAAGTCACAGAATTCTCTTCACAGAACCAAATACACGAAGGGGTTCCACTTCTGCTTCAAGCAGACTCTCCGGTTGTTGGTTCTCTTCTTTTGTCATTCTACATACTCTCTCTCGATGCAGTAATATCCTCTGATCAGTTCCTATACCACTGCTGTGCTAATGACACTCAACTAATTCCTTCAATGTAAAAAATGTGACAGTGAAGTAAAAGCATCAAATTCCTCTTTAAATATAATGAAATTGAGTGCAGAAAAGTACCATCTACATGCAAAGCATCTAGACAAGACAAGATCACCATTTGTGTTGGACACCGATGGAATTTGGCCACCGCTTTCAACCCACACTAGTGACAGTGAGCAGCCATCGCTGCAGTGCCTGGGAAGCAGGGAGGGTGAAGGGCCTTGCCCAAAGGCCCAACGGTGGCAGTTTGCCAAGCCCGGGTATCGAACTCCCAGCCCTGTCATCAACAGCCTGGTGCTCTAAGCGCTGAGCCACCACTGCCTGTTAAACCTACAGGACAGTCTACTGTGATTGAATATCTCTTATCCATGTTAATGACTGTTTTATTGGCTCTGTACATCGAACAAAACTTATTTGAATAATTTCTAATTACGTATTTAGAAATAAGCCACTTTTAATTAAATGTATTGTTGTGAGCTTATCTGAAACAGGGCATGCAGAAAGAGTACAGAACGTACCACTTAAGCACAGCCAGTTTTTTTTTGCTTGTAATCTCTGTATCTTTATTTTAAATTACGAAAACATTTCAATTCAGTTCAATATTTGTGCATGAGAGATTAATATTTCATTTTAACATCCCTTACGCTGCAATGCTCCAATGTAGATTTTGGTGAGCTTAATAGGTACACTTACCCCCCGGTTCATGTAGCTGCCTGTTTTTTCCTGTAGGGCCACTTTTATATACGGTTTTGAAATCCGATATGGATTCATATCCAATACAAGCCAAATCCAAAAATGCAGACTGATGGATAAGACCCCAAAAAAACCCTAATGAGCTACTGCACAAACACACATATAGGTACACTTGATTGAGGAATAATAAGCAAATTTGAGTAAGCCTGTCTGTACAAACGTCAAAGAATGAACAAGAGAGAGAGAGAGAGAGAGAGAGAGAGAGAGTGTTATAAAGATAAAGAGAGGACAGAAAATGAGTGTTTGCATGTTCTTTCCCTATTCTTCAGTTTTCCTTCAGAAGCTGGTGGTTTGTGCTTCACATAGCAATCAAACGCACTCAAACACGCTTGGTCGCAATGAGAGATCAAACGGTCCTCACACAATGACGTGGAAAGGGGGGGAAAAAGCGGCTAATGGTTGCAGGCCTATTCATTCCAGGCTGTGATGTGAGAGCCTGCTTACATGTACAGAAGCTACAAGGGGTAAGTAGGTTTGTAAGTAGCTCACGTCAGTGTGAATTTGCATGTGAGTGAACACTTTCACAAGCATTAGTATTCTGTTTGGGTTTAGGCCTGTGCTTAAAAAGTGGGCGACTACTGCAATGTAAAAGGTGCATATGGTTTTATTAAATAGTGCGTGAAACAACATGCTTTCATGGCCCGCACTGAAAGCAGGAAACGAGAGCACAAACTAAATGGAGGGGGTGTTTTAGGTAAGGGCGCACTCGGGCGAGTGTGTGTTTTTACGCCTGTCTCTCCCCTCCATAAAGCAGAGATGGATGTGTTTCCATAGAGATCTGCATCTCCACCATCTCGGATGGGGGCTAGCTCTCAATCTCTTCTGGCACATACATATAATGAGCACACTCAAGCACTCACACCCATACAGACACCACTCTCACAGTTTAAAATCTAGCCCAAAATACACATTTCAGACTGGGAGAACATTCCACGGCATGCCTAATGCTCACCTACGCATGATCTGGAGGGCACAGCTGTGGCGTTCTGTCAAGGCCAAAAATGCAAAGACGATTAGCCAACAGATGAGCCATCTACACAATATGTTAGGTTGTTAACTTTATTAAAATGTAAACTATAGTTTTACAGTTCAAAAAGGGTCCTAGAGTGGAAGACTGAATTGACTTTTCATAATTAAATAATGAAAGAACAGTACATGCAACTGACATACAGTAAAATAAAGCTTAATGAATGATTATAATATAGGTTTTAATCATCGAGTTGCTCAGTTCGCTTAATGTTTGAGTTCTCCTCCATGTTACAGATTGGGTGGACGGAATCACGTGACTATACATGCGGTACCATAAACACACAGTGGGGAAAGTAGCAACAGAATATAAAAAAAGAAAAAAATGTTTTTAAAATGTAAATTATCTACATGGGTAAGATTACATCGATTAGAAGTTCTGAATGTTGGTTTAGATGAATCTGAACAACTGTCCAGCCCCACTGTGAACTGTTGCATCCAGAAAAAAAAGGGCTGTACAACTGGTCAGTTTTAAAACATACACCAGACCACTAGGGAAAGCCACAATGGAAGAACACAGAAGCAAGGCGACAAAAGATAAAAATGCTAATGCTAGGCTGACTGGGAGCGTCTGGGAAGGCTAAAAGCAAATGATAAGCTGACCGGAGCAAGTGCAGATACGGTTACCAGTCGTGGTGGCATAAAGCAGCCAACAAAAGAGAGGGTCCCACAAAAAAGAAAAATCTGTGTTTTATTCTGAGGCAAAATAACAGGGTTGTAAAGAGACTGAAATGACATTTGAGCATTTTTCACCCCAATCAAATACTTTATATTTATACATCAAAGAACCACTAAAAATACTCAAAATCTGCATTATTTGGCACTTTTAATTTAGCATCTTCCACAGTCATGCACTCAGTGAGAGAAAAAGGCAGTTCCCAGTCAATAGCAGGTCTCACCAAATCTAAACTGGAAAGCTTTTTTCAGAGAACACCTGTCAGTAAGCCACGTCAGTTCATTTCACAACCCCCTTGCTTCAGTTTTTCTCCATTCATATCTCATAGTTGCATTGTGCACAGAATTCTTCTTGAGGTCGCTGCTGGTGCTTGGTGCTTCATTAGGGGAAAAACTCAGTGAGCCTCACTTATGAGGAACAACGTTCATGCTGACCTCAATTCATGCACATTATGCAGTCGGCTGCTGATAAAACCAATCTCTCAGAGAGAAATCCTTGCTGGTTTGCATAATTCACTGTATGGAGAGCCCTAGCGGCAGCTATCGCAGATTCCCTCCTGGTAAAGGAGGACAAAACGAAGACATTAGGCAGTAGTTAGAGCTCTGCTGAGGCAGATACGAGCCAGAGGATATTCAGAGGCATATTTTTAAACTTCTCCCAGGGCTAGTGCACCTCCCAGAAACTTTTACAGATCAGGCTCATTAGCTAAAGGGTATTTCAAGAGAAGGCAAAAGGTTAGAAAAAGTTGCAGTGAAGAAAGGAAATGGAAGAGGACTGTAGTAAGAGGGATGTGGCAGAATGAAAGGATATCAAGGGGGGTTTTAAATCACAATTTTATATAATACAAAGTTTTAAATCACAATTTTATTAAAGATAGAAAGTGTTCTTGAACAGCTAAAAAAAATATAAAAAAAAATATTGTGTGCAGCTGGAGTCCAAGAGAGCACAACTGGCATCTGCTAGCCGATGCATGGTGCTTTCCTCAGAGCACACTGGTTTCCTGGTGACATTGCATTGGTGGCAGTTTGAAAAGAGATGGTAGCTGGCTGTGCATGTGTCAGAGGAGGCATGTTTCGGTCCTCACCCTGCCAGTATCGGAGCATTATATATGATTGGGAAGAGTATGAGTGTGCAAGTTGGGTAATTGGCTATTTAAAGACTGGGTAAAATCAAGAGCTAGTCTAATCGAGAGAGTCGTGAAAGTGTGAGCACAGCTGGAGTCTTGGTGGAGAAAGCAAAACTAATGGTAGTGGAGCTGATAGAGATCCAGTAATAAGTACCATGTCTTTCTCGCTCACACAGACACACACAAAGAACTGACAACAGCAACAACAAGAATGGAAGGAGTCATTGGTTGGCACAGCGACTCAGCCTGCCTCGTTCTAAAAATGTCTTCGGGTCAAACACACACAAATACATGCGCACACACACACACACACACACACACACACACACACACACACATACACACACATCTGTTGCTAAGCAACAGCAATGCTCTCCTAATCAGGAAGTGAGAGGGGTTCAAGAGAGAGGAGTAGAATGAACGGTTAGAAAAGTGGAAGGAGAGAGAGAGAGAGAGAGAGAGAGAGAGAGAGAGAGATAGAAGGAACAGAAAGAGCAAGGGAGAGACAGGGAGTAAATGGGATGTTGAGAATAGTCCTGAGCCACAGGCTACAGACCGGCTGAAGAGTCATGCCAATCACATGCAGGTTACTGATCAGAAAGAGTCTGCTAGTCCAACCAAATCCAATTGACTCCAAAGACACATAGCACACCTCTCAGTGCCATAAACCTTCAAAAAGCAGTTTTAATAGAGTCTGGACATTACGTGGTTTGGGCTGTAATAACTGTAAAAAAAAAAGATATGAAAATAATAAGAAGATATAAGAAGCATAACAAGAACTATAATTAGTCCTGTTTAAGTGTAAGGAGAGCAGTGGATTCTGAGTAAAAAGCACTGAAAAATATGCTACTACTTTTGCCCTTTGTCTGTGTGTCAAAATAATGGGATGTATCTTCTGTTATCTTATAAAAATCGTTGAAATGTCTATTAATTATTGTCCTGCTATTTCTGTAGAGCTGAATTGTGCAGCTATGGATGTGAGCCTTTCACGTGTAGTCGCCATCAGATGCAAAGAGAATACGAATGCTGCAACATGTGGATTTATCTCAACAGTCGTGTCTGGATGTATTTCGCGCTTGAATCGAATGATCAAGGAAGTTTTCCAACCAAAAGCCTGTTCCCAAACTATGTCACAGAGCATTCAGAAAGATCTCAAACAGACATCCAGATCTGTACAGAGTATTCAAGGTGAGAGGGTTTTGTCAAAATGTTCATAAACTGAAACGCAACCGTTATTGTTTTGGAATTGCGTTCAGAAAGGCAAACACAAAATTTTTTTTTTTATTATTTTTTTTCTGACAAGGCACATCCATGTTTATAATGTCAGTAGGCTATTAGCCTGCTGTGTGTGCCACGCCAGTTTGACTACTTATACCTAGAAATACTGAGCTCCAGTCATCTGACCGCTCTGACTACCTACTAGTGCTATGATGGTTTTACCTACTTATAGCCTTGCATACACTACAGGACTTGTGATTATAAAAAGACTGGGTCTCTCACACTTCCCATTCAGGGAACATACACCACACGACTTCAACCTGTTGCTGAACTCCATCAAACAAGCCCTAGAACACGCGTGCCTCACATTACCTAGAAGACGCACATCCGCACAAACATTTGGGCTGATCCAAAACATAAAAAAACGCCTTGTGAGAACATGGGTGGGAAGACAGGGTCAGCATGGTCTGTACAGACTGCAGAGGGAGCCTACGCTGTGCCCCTCACACTACTTGATTCTCTCCACAACTATCAACTCACTAGAGCTGATAGTTGCTGATAGTTGATACAATCGCGTAGTGTAACCCCTTAAAGAGTCTTTGTACAAGAAAGCTGCTACTGACATATAATGATCGTTAGATCACATCTCATGGTTATGAACCAATGCTGGACTTAATACTAGGAACCAGGTCAGTGGTGGTCTTGTCTGTCTAATCAACAGGTTAACTTGTTTGGCCTAAATGTACAGAATGATTACACAATATTGTTTGTTTTAAATATATGAAGTGTTTTTGTAATATTCATATTCTGTCTTGTTATTTATTACACAAAGGCTATTTGTATGGTTTTTTTTTTCATATTTTGGGCTGGGCATTGCATTTGAGATGTAATGCCACCATTAGGTTGATTTGTTTTGGATTTTATTGGCACTATATTGTTTTGTTTTAAATAACAGTTTTGTTTGAAATTGGTATTGAGACATAGAATTTCAGTGGTACTGGTACAGATTACCAAATTTCTGATATTGAGACATCCCTATGTCACAGTCATCCGTTGGTGGCTTCTGATCAACAACATATCGTTATCACTGAAATCAATTTGAAATTGTTTTACTGAGAGCAAAATGTGATTGCAGTCTTATATACAATCTGACAATATGTGTTTTGCTGTGTTCTGCATCTTCTTTGCACTACCCTAATCACCAATGGCAGCTAATAATTTTTGGTCTATATTTGTCTGCCTTCTTGGATTCCTTCTCTCTCCACTGAATTTGATCATCTAAAAAAAAAAAAAACAACAACACAAAAAACCAAACCCTTCACGGGCTTCTCAATCCACTGATCAAAATCATAATGTAGAAATACATCTAATAAGCCAAAGGACTGTACAGTTCAATAGATTTCAAAGACATGCAGATACGATGAGATCCTCAAAGCAATTTGCTCCCTAAGATGATGCAAGGTATGGAAGGCAACAGAGCACAGAGGAAGAGAGAGAGAGAGGGGGGGGGGGGGGGGGGGCATCAGGACTTTTGAGAAAATACAATATTCATTAGGATTTCTATTTCCAGGGTAGTCATCTCTTTTTATCGACCCGGACCAAGAATACAGCACACAGACAAGACAATTTACACATAACACATAACATTACAACAGCCTGAGCACTGAAAACACAAACATGATTTCCATATTCGTCTCACCATGCCAGAAATGAGATGCTGCAAAGGCTTTCATCCTGTGGTGAGTAAACCCTAAATCGCACAACTGGTACATAAACCATAAAACATATCAGATCTAAAATAATTTAATAATTAAATGCATCACAATTTCTTTTTTTCATTTAATTACTGTGTATCCACTTATTTTGTTAATTCATGTTTTTGCTGTTATTTGTTGTGCAATCTGGAGTTGACTGGAGGAGGACGGGTTCCATTTTTGAGCTGTGGTTCCTTTCAAGGTTTCTTCGTCTTCATTTGAGGGAGTTTTCACTTGCCACTGCTGCCAATGGCCTACTCAAATAGGTCTCTGCCTGGATCTCTGTAAAGCTGCTTTAGGACAACGTCTGTTCCTAAAAGCGTTACATAAATAAACTTAAATTTAAGCTTTTTAATGTTTTAATACAAAATTAATGATGGGCACAATATTTTCTACAGTACAACATTCCATTAAATGTGTATTTTATAGCTTTATGGCCCATTATTTGTATTTTTCACTTTTTTATAACAGGTCAAATGCACCAGGGATGCACCAATCCAACCTTTTCTGTTCCAATACTAATCCAAAAACTTTCCGTATTGACTAATACCCGAGGCCAATCTGATGTAAACATGTAATCTGTTGATTTTGGACATATTCTGGAACTCAAAACAGTGTTCTACATGTTTGCCTGCATGTGTGCCTGTGTGTGTGAGAGCCCCCATGCACCGCTCCTGAGTAAACAGAACAGGCTGCTGAAGGCCATGTGTGGCCAGACTGGCTCTCTTTTACAGATACTATGTTTATATGTTTTCCTCAGACCAGTAACAATAAATACAGCATAAAATCAAATAATACTTTTTAGTATTATGTTCTGACAGTCAAACATTTTGCAGGGTTTTTTATGTATAGTGCACTACTTTCCAGGATTATCTTACAGAAAAAAAGATAAATCCTGTGCCATTTATGGCTGCTGCAGATTTTAAATCTCAGATGAGCAAAGTCTTAAGCCCCTTTCAGACATAAACCCCAGAACATTGAAGGATTAACTTTTTCAGTAATGCTGGCAAATTCACCCTTTCACACTTTTCTAGCTCATTGCAAAAACATTGCCAGGGAGAGCATGTTCATATATATTTATATATAGATATGAACATGCTCTCCCTGGCGGCAGAATATGCAGGATGTGACATGAAGGCCATGTGTGGATTTTAGCTGGTTTTCAAAGCTGGATTACTTGCTGATAGTTGATAACAGGTTGAGGGCACTTACTGGTTGCTATGTTGCGTGTATGTCTATATTTTACTCTGATCCTGAGTTATGAAGCCTAGAATATTGGCAGTGCGGGACGCGGGTTAAGTGAATGGATCGGTCCTGTGGATCAGTCTAATCCAGCTAATAATCCAGCTTTTGTTAGTACCGGGGCCGATATCCGAACCCAGTATCAAAACGGTGCATTCCTAATGTCAACAATAAGCTCCATATATTAACACCTGATATTATTATTTTGGATTTGGTGGTAAAGTTAGTCCTATATTTGCCTATTCAGTCTATTATACAACAAACTTTGCTAAAAAAACATGTATTACTACTTTAGGTTAACTGACTGGCCACTGCTGCCACTAATCTTTGCCAAGGAGAGCATGTTCATATCTATTTATATATATATATATATATATATATATATATATATATATATATATATATATATATATATATCAGGAGGGTCTGAATATGCAGGTTATGACAGGTAACAAGCTTTGTAAACGACAAGACATGGCCAGTTCAAAAGATCATATCATGTGTCAATCTTAGGGCACTTTCACACTTGTCCCGAATACAAGTCCGCACCTAGGACCTGATTCTGGGCTTGTTTGAAGGAGGGGCACATTGTCACTAGTTTGCTTTCACACAAAAGAATTGCATATGAACTATAAACCTTTTGCGCAATTTTGTAATTTTTGCATGCATTTTTGCAAAGAAGTTATTTTCATTATCTTCCTTAGATACAAACACCCAGACAGAGAAGAACAGTGCTTCCTGCAGTCATGGCATTTCACTGTGCTGGAACACCAGAAGCTGTTCCTCATAGAAGAACGTTTCTAGCCATGCAGCTAAGCACCAGAATTTGCTAGATGCTGACCCCCTGACCACCAATATCAGGAGGACCAGAGCTCGGTTCTCTGAACCACTTCCGGGCCCTAAAAACAGCTTTCACACTTGACCAAACTCACAAAGGAAGCGGAAAACAGGGTGGAAATGTGTGAGATGTAAGGATCAGTTGGCTATGTGTTGGTATCAGGCATTTTTAAGGCAGTGTAGCAATCTGCTCTGTGTGCATCAGCCTTACTGTTTCTGATTTAAACTCATGTATTTGTAAAATGTGTAAAATGAATGCTAGGAGAAGCAGAGTAAAGACTTTTATCACCAACAACTGGACAACCCTTGAGAGTCCATCACTCAGCCCAGCACAGCGAGTATCAGTATCAGAGCTCCACAGTGCAGTTCTGCATTAAATTCACAAGTGCTTGAGTTTGACAGCATTTTAAATGTGTCGTTGATTCCGAGAAAGAAAAGTACATTTAATCAGTAAATTTAACATTGCTAACCAGCACTAGAAATCAGTACTCACTCATCCTTCATTAAGGTGGTGCAAAATCTCAATCAATGCATGACTCATTCTTTATAGGATCAGTTTCACAATTTCACACAAGTGAAACAGGGCTTCAAGGAACTATTTGTTCACAGAGCTGTTACTTGCTCTCTGAGTGAGCAAGAGTACAAGCTTCTATCTGCATTATGTATAAGCAAGTGTAAATTAGTCAACAAACTCTAACATTGCTTGAATGATTTGTTGCCTATCATAGCCACTTATCCTATCATGTGTAATCAGTATGGCAGCTCCTTTAACAACTAAACAGATATAAATGAGCTGTTCAATGTTTAATCTACCAGAGGCAGTGTTTTAAAGTCAATTTTAGGAGAGACTTTCCCAAAGAAAGTAACCCAGATATCGTGTTACTGTCTCTACTGCGCACTGTAGGGTGCAGACACAGTAGGCTGCGGATTGAAAAGGAGCACTTTTTATCTTTGATAACCAGTTATGCTAAGAATCGACTGTGGTCAAACAATCAAGGTTCTCCGGTATTATATATCAGATCAGAGCTATGAACCTTTTTTAATGAAAGAAGTAATTCTAAATAACGCGTACTTGATGGGGGAGAACACAGCATTTCATATGAGACCTCAAGACCTCAATCTGTACGTCAAATGCTGACGGATCTAAGATCACAGGAAAAAAAACTGTCTTCCTTTTTTGCTGTACAGCAAATTAGTAAGCCTAATCCAGAAGAAATTTAGTCATCAAAGGCCAGGCATTGGCACACAGTAATTAGTATGTCTCATTTGAGGAAGAGAGGAAGTGGGTCAGGCTGGGATTTGTATACTTTTTTGACCTAGTGGCTCTGACAAGTACAAAGCATCCATTCGAGAGCAGAAGATCACAGATGTTCTGAAAGAGGAGTAATATGCAAGCTACACACACACATTTTAGCAGTGCTAGCTCTACTTACCAAAGAAGAACCCACACATTTACCTCAGAAGACCCTGTCCCAACTTTCCCCCACCCCAGTTCAAATGTCATGCCCGTCATACACTGTCAAAAGGATTATCTTTATGACAAAAGCTCCGCATCGAATCCCTGATGCTAATAACAAGCGCACCCCTGCCAGTCTCCTCTGATGACGGGAGACGATTATTCATACTTCTATAAATATGACAGAAGCATCTCAGCATGGTTGCGAGTGGGCCAGAGGCTGCTGTGTGCGGTGCGAGTCAGGCTCCAGCGGTTGACCGCCTGCTCGTAGAAGCAAACCCGCTGTTTGGTCTCACACCTCTGTTCACTCTGTTCTCTCTCTTTCTCTCACTCATCATCCCTGCGAAGCGGTTGACAGTGAGCCATGTAGAGAGGCAGATAAACAAACGCAGAGAGATGTAGAAAGAACAGAAACAGCTCTTGTTTTCAAGAGCTGTGCAGTGATTGCAGCATTATTATACTGATTGTAGCGGGCTTTCTGTTGAAAAGCCGTGCTTTTACAGATAATGAATGCAGCAGCCCAGTGGGAGAGCAGTTGGAATAATGCAGCAAGAGGACAGGAAGCAAAAAACAGGTGATGTGATTCCTAAACAAAACACTCATCCATCTCACCTCCCTGCCTCACTCAAATACACCTAAGTGCTCCCACCCCAAGTCAGGACAGAGAAAGAGAGAGTGTTTAAAACAATGACTAATGGGTTTTGATTGGGAGCTTGTGAATTCACACCACTCAAGCAGACTAGTGTGCGAGAGGCAGTCATTACAGCAGGAGTGATTGGACGGAGATAACACAGCTAATCACACACAGCTAGCTGAAAGAGAAAGAGAGTGCAACTGTGACTTCCCCTAATGTTTTCTCTCTGCTCTCCACGCAAGGCTGTTCCTGGAACTCTTCAAAGTCCACAGCCCACAAAGCATAATGTGCAGAATAAGTGGACTGTGGCTAACTGATAAAATGTAAATGGAAAAATGTCAAAAGACTGGATGGAGCAGGTAGATTTACAGTGGAATTACAGTACAGAGTGTTTTGTCATGGCTACACCACTGGCTCCACCAAAAGCTGGCTAATGAACTAATCAACCTGCACCTTGTTTAGTTGATGAGCATTAGCCTAGAGTTCATTAACTTCTGCTAACTTTTGTTAACTTCTGCTAACTTGTGAGACCACACTGTATGTAGCAAACCTCTCCAACTGCTGAACAACTTCTTTGCATGCGTGATCGAGATGCAGAAAAAACACATGCACATTCCCAACATCCTTCGACCCCTCTTAAATTACCAATACAAAATTAAAATGAAAGAGAAACCAAGGCTCTTACCTATCTCCAGGGCAGTTATGCCCATGGATGCCTGACCCAGTCCGGCCTTCTTCTCCCACTTGCCCTCATCGGGGTGGTAGACCTCCACTGATGCCAGCGGACTCTGCTGGGCATCCATACCCCCCATCACAACTAACTGGTCCCCCAAGGCCACGGCCGAGGCTCCTGCCCGAGCGGTGGGTAGTGGAGGCAGCTGGCACCATGTCTGACTCTCCAGATCCAGGACCTCAGCGGAGTCCAGTGGAAGGCCGCTCTCGCTGCAGCCCCCCAGCACGTAGAGGCGCTCAGCCCAGAGTGCGGCCGTGCAGTACACCCGACCCGCGGCCATCGGGGGGAACACCTCCCAGTGCAAAGACTTTACAGGGCTCAGAGCCATCTCGGGCACGGGCATAGCTCCACGCGGGCACAGGGGCAACGGAGCATCACAGGCGCGCAGGGAATGAGGAGTGCAAAAACAAGACAAACAAAACAACAGGCAATAAACAAACAGGGCAAGCAGAGTCTCTGGAGTGGTGTCTGCTGTCAGTTTGCCAGAGTCATTTTTTCCCCGTCTCCAAGAACAGGGAAGGAGGAGTGGAAGGATTCAACTGCGGTAAACTGCGGAAAAATAGCCTTCAGTCTCTCTTGATGTTTTATTCATTTTTGTTGCCTTTTTTACCATCCGGACAACTATATACATCTCTCACCTTCTTTCACTCCTTGAGAGGAAGAGCGGGTAAAATAAAAACTCCAACAAGATAAAGGACGCTTGTCAATGGCCTTCAGCCACTTGATCAGTGAGTTAGGTTTCAGGTGTAATTCCCTTTCAGGATTCCCATAACTGATGGTGGAAGCGGGATCCTGGTCTTTTCAAGTTGAGTCTCAGGAACAGCGGTCATCCACAGCCATGTGATTTCTCACATGACGTTAATTTCCTCAGCCAGAAAATCCTCTGGAAACAGGCAACCTGGCATAGAGAGAGAGAGATAAAGAGAGAAAGAGAGAGAGACATTTTTAAAAAAGTGACTGGGAAAGAGAAACCTGTGTAATGCCACTAATTAAAGTGCAGAGTTGGCCACTGCAATGGGCTAATTTAAGCAGAGCATGAGCTGCAGGTCCCTTTGGGGCCAAAGTGATCTTCCCTGCAAGACAGCCATCCGTAGCACTGTGTCAAACAAACTCAGTTACCCACATGATTTGATGGCCAAAGCACTGACATTTACCATTTACTGCCAAGGACATGGAAAGAAGGACTAGGGTGGTAAGTGTGTATGGGCATGTGTGTGTTCGTGTGCATCACAGAGTGAGAGAAAAGTGGTGAGGTTCATAGAGCAAGGGTCTGGCCCTCTCCAAAGGTCAGTGTGTGTACAGAGAATCGTAGCTATGGGCAGCCACTGCGGCAGCCTAATTGGGACCTGGGCATCTCTAATTAGCAGCCTTATTAAGACAAGGTGTGTGATGAAACACTGCTGCCTGGGGCTGAGGTGCAGGTGGACAGGGAGGAAGGAGCGAGGAGTGCAAGGAGAGGTGTGAAAGAGACTATGAGAGTGAGAACAGCCTATACGTGGAAGAGGAGACTGCATACAGATGCTTGCTAGAGTGCGGTGGTAAGAGAGAAAGTGTGTGCGTGTGGTCTGTCTATCTAGAGAATTAACAGATGGACACCCTCCCCCACAGAGACAACAGTACTGATGGAGGCTAATGGTGCTGAGTCAGATCTTCTTAGGTTTGTGTGTGTATGTATATCAGTGTCCACATTGAAAGTCTTGTTCTCGCTTTATTTTAAAAGGGTTATGAATCTAATTTAGGTGTCTCTGGTGACAGGGCACTACAGTAACTTACTGTACAGACTGGCCAGTGCAGACAATGGTCATTCTCACACACTCTAGTCATGTTTTGTAGGGAAGGGAAAGGATAACTGTAAATGAACTAGCCACCCAGAGTAAATGCAAGCCCTCACTTCAACCTTCATACAGAGTTTGGAGGGCGACTCTTTGTCCTTAATGAACTGTATGAATGTATTTCAGATTAAACATCTTTCGTCAGATGAAACCCACATGTCTAGTCTAGTAGTTGGGGAGGTGGTCATACAGGGCTCTGCAGTAAGCCTCTGCTGCCCAATTTCCTAGAAACACAGGCACAGACCAAAATAAACTCTAGACACTCAAGATGGGGGAAGGGGGGTACTGTCTTTTGGAAATTTGTATCAGCCACTAATTAGGAAGAGTCTTAATGGCTTACTGTGGGAAAACAACACAGATCACAGTTGAATCTCTAGACAACAACAAAACATAATTGCCTCATAAGACGGTTTTCTACAAAACACCACAAAGAAAGCAACCTCAACATAACACAATCATCTTTTTACCAAGGTACCACTTGCATCAACCGTTCTGGAGATGATTCACTTGTGTGATGAGCAAGTTCATGGATGTCAGTATGCTTTTTAAAATGCCTGGCTGGCAGCACACTCTTGTAATCATAACCTCCACAACTGATGTTTAAGTTCTTGATCTCAAGAGGAAAATTCCATGCTTCCAATTCCCTGCACTGGTAACTCAGCCCAAGCTATATGGCTATAATATATGACCATAATTGTTTTAGCAGTGAATCTTTCCTACAGATTACGAGGCCACTGGGTCACTTCTGCCCTGAAGAATAATGCAGCGGCATGTCATACGCAACGTTTTCTCTAGGTTTCTATTAATATCTTTGTGATAATACAGCACAGAGACACAGTTCAAACATTTCCTGAATCTGTAGAGCCCACCCTTTCCATTGCATCTCAAATTGCATGTCAGACCGTACATGACTCGAATCCAGTGTTACAGGGTTATAAAATAAAGTAGACACACTTTTTTACTCTTTCTCTTATCCTGTATAACTGGTGGATTTGTGTGTCCGTCATCTATCCCTCATCCGTTATTGGTGGACATGTCCATCTATGTTACGTATGAAACTTACCTCTTAGTATTTTATTCTTACTATCCTCTATACTTGTGAAGCTAAGACTCAGGCAAACCCATTTTAAGCACCAAAATGATTCGTCCATATGAGTAAAGATTTGTTTTACAGAAAATATGATACATTTCTAAAAACTGACTTCAATTTTTCAGGTTTAGGGTCAGAATATCTTCACATAGTGCTCTAGGGGGCCTCCTTATAAAGACTGAGACTTAGACTTAGTTTTAAAGGGGAGTTTAAGACGATATGCAAAAATTGAGAAAATACCCTTACACTCCAGGGGGTTAAGTGCCCAATTTATTAAGCAGCGTGTGAAGTTTTTGAAGGTGTATGCAGTACACACAACAAATAATATTTACTAAAACTGAAGACTCTTAATGAAGAAATCTACTTCAAAATCAGATCAATCTCACAACCTTGTCTGAAGCTACAGGCAGTTTCTTATCCATAAATAAGTCCAAGCAGTTCACAGTTTTTTAATATATGTACTAAAAACTAGGAGTGGGGAAAATGTAATTCATAAAAGCATCTTGATGTGGACATTGGGCGATTCTGAATCAATTCACAAACATCAAAAATAGATTTTCTAACTGAAAACGTAATGTTGATGGAGCGCAAAAGGCGAAACTCTGAAGTGTGGACGTGCAGACGGACAGTCTGTGGCACGCACATAACAGTGACGGATGGATTTATGGATGAGCGAGAAATCCAGCACCCTCTGCATTAAAGGCTAGTTTATAGAAGCACTTTGGCTCTGGTTGGCATCGTTGAGCAAGCGATGTTACAGCTTACACCCAACTCGGAAAGGGTGAAGCAAATTACAAACTCTATTGCAACTTTTATTACCAAGGATCTGCGTCCGTATTCAGTTGCAGAGAAAACAGCACAGTCAAACAAGTAGTCCAACACAGCGCCCTGTCTCTAAGATATTTCACTGACACAGCGATCCCCACAAAGTCATGGAATCACTGAAGCTGTGTGATGCATGAACATCCGTTGCCACAGAATCTTACATCAACATATCTGCATATTTTATCACCGATTAGTGTCAGCTAGCATCTCATGTGCTCCACACAAGAGCAGGGAAGTTACCCACTGTATAAAGGCCCCTAGGGAGGGTAAGACGTATTACTGTGTTTTTCCACCGCAGCCCCACTGCAGAACTTTACAGCTGACTTGCCACATCGCTTTCATTTGTTTTATTAATAAAATATGCTGGAAATACATTCATCATGAATCATTACAAATACTTTACTTTAAAAGTATCAAGTGGGCTCACACAGTGAGAAAAAAGAAACCTATAAAAAACAAAATGATGCACCAGGATGTATCAATAATCATCTTAAAATTCCATCACAGCTTAATTGCAACACCTCTTAATTGCAGAAGAGATTCCCACCTCTACTGAAAACATTAACATAACTAGTTACCTAAGAGGCATACAAACATTTTGGCACCCCTGGTCAAAATTTCTGTTTCTGTGAATAGTTAAGAAAGTAGAAGATCTCCATCAATCTTGATCTCCATCATCTGACTGTGAAATACCTACAGAATGATTCGCAAAAAGTTCACATCACAAAATTAAGCATCACACATTTTCAAAGCAACTTTTAAAATCTAATCCTGTGGACTGATGAAGCTGAAAGGTGCCCAAACTTTGCAAATTCCACTTTACATTCTTACTGCAATAACAATAAGACAATATACACTAAGAGCTCTGTCCCTGTCTGGGCTTCAGATCACACTGGATAAGTAAATTATGTCCTATTAGACACTATCTTTTTTTATTTGTCCTTTTTTTCATGTGTCTGTCATTTTTGTCTGTTGCCCTTTCAAAGCCGCCTAGTTAATGGGATTCTCTTTCTGAGATTTCCTCTGTGTGCTCGGTGTGTATGGACAGTACAGAAATAAATGTCTCCCTGAAGCACCACAGTTTAGAGCTGTATTGTGAATTTCACCTTAATAAGCAGCGAATCCCTCCATATGACAGACCTGGCATACACAGACCCTCGGGGGGGAAAACACCAGGGGGCATGAGAGAGAAACTGTGTTTGTGTGTCAGAGAGAGAAAGAGGCAAGAAGGAATCTTAAGCCTCTGCTTTATTTCTAAAACTGAGCTTCAAAACACAGCAGACAGTTTCTGAAGCCACAGATCAGAGGAGAAACCTGGGTAGCCAAACCGAGAAAAAAGACAAAAAGGTGATTGACAGCATAGCCTTGTTAAAATTAATCTGTGGGTCTGATTATGATCTCCAGTGAGAGAGCATACCTGTGGGGAACTCAACAGAAACTCCTGTGTTATTCAGTTAATCACACTTAATCAGTATGAAACATTAGAGCTGCAGAGCAGCAAATGAGGATTTTAGATGTTTGAATTTCTAATGGACGAGGATAACTGCACCTGCACCCCAGTCTTCTATGGTAAAAGGCTGCATTGACACATATGTATTTAGTAAAAACAGTCACTACTGATCCAATACTGAATGACTGCATTTTCCTTTGCAAAACGTTGCAAAACAGTCAGTCTCTTGGTCAGACTGCTTGAAATCTAACACTCAAAATATAACAATTCATACCTGAATTAAACCATCCTGAGTCAAATCTGCTTTGTAAATGAGTCAACAGAAAATCTAAATTTCTCTTACATCATTCAGAATTTCAGATCACCTCGAAAAAAAACAAAACAAGTGATTGAACATTCGGAAGAAACAAGTTGACATGCTGTACAAGAGCTGGGCAATTTGATAAGATAAGATAATCCTTTATTAGTCCCGCAGTGGGGAAATTCTCTAATGATATTCATCATTAACATTGAGTATTTGCATGTATTACATACATATATTATATAACTGCATACTTCATTACATAATAAGTCCTGGTTTATTAGATCTAGTTTGTAGTGCATGAAATGTTGAATAAAATAATCATTTGAATTCATTACAGTATACTGCAAATGTTTCACCATTGGTCATTTTGATTCCATTCAATTTAATTAAATGCAAGTTTATTTATATGGGCTTTTCACAACACAGCTTTCACAAAGCAGTTTTACAGAGATCCCGGTCCAAATAGGGTTGGAGCGATATCCATTATTTTTCATACCGTTTCAAAGTATTACTGCGGTATACAGTATTACCAGGGGCTGCAAGTTGCACAAGCAGCAAAAATAATTCTACGTTTAAGTGGCTTCTGTACCACCTCAACCTGCCTTATTTTAAAACTAACAAAACATGATCAGGAAAAATTAAGTGGACAAGCACATTTTTATATTTGTAATTCAAATCAATAGTCTGACAACAACTGCAAATGTTAAACTGCTCTAAATTAGGAAAGAGAAGCTGGCTAGCATAAGCTTTGTTAGCAGGACAGTCTACTACAAATTCAAGTCTGGCTGACTGAAAAGATCGGATCAGAACATCCCTAACTGTGATATTACATTTCTGTCATATTGACAAAGCGGAATTTGGCCTCCGCCTTTAACCCATCTGTGCAGTGAACACACACACACACACACACACACACACACACACTAGTAAGCAAACACACACAGTGGACAGTGAGAACACATGCCTATCGCTATCGCCTATCGTCAAGCTATCGCTGTGGCACCCAGGGAGCAGGGCCATGCTCAAGGACCCAACAGTGGCAGCCTACCTAGCCGGGGTATAGAGCCCACAAGTCGGTCATCACCACCACGACTGCCCCCAAGTTGCTGACCTCTAAGCTGTTCATAACCTAATATCAGTACTATAAGGGTTTCAAATAAGATTAACTACCATCTCAACATTCCTGAAGTAAAACAAACCCCTTAACAACTCTCCTTAAAAAAGCTCTCATTTAAAATCAAAATATTCACAATATCTATATAATATAAGTAAGTTTTGTGCCGTAAATTAGACGGACAACACTATTTGTTCTTACAATAGACATCATCTCACACTCATGCTTTTTAAGATGAGTAATCTGATTAGAGACTCACTGGGATTTAGTTTTCTGCTCAAAAGTAAGCTCTCTTGGCAGAACCTTTGAAAGCATGTTTGAGAACATCAGACACTTTACAGTTGAGGTTTTCCTAGACCCCCCAATCTGTACACCATCATCCCTGGCTCTGATCTCTCTCTGTCTGGCCTTTAGATCACACTGGACAGGCTGGTAAATCTTCATCTTGCAACGCTCCATAATCAATTTTTTTGAACGAAGCTCTCAAGCTTCTGAACGCTTCCACTCTCACTCCTACCAACCACAAATTCAATCTGAAATTTTGATGCCGGCTGTCATTTATAATTCATCCCCGCTAACGTCTGCTACGCCGTTTCCTCTCTGCTGTGCCGGCATCACATTGGTCCCTGATTCCTCCTCTCTTTCCCATGCTCCTTGACAGTCGTCTCACGAAGCCCCCCTTCGTTTCTGTGCATTTAGCCTGCAGTGCAGAAACACGATTACGCTCGGAGAGCGTCCCAGAGCAAGAAAGGGTGGAGCTGGGGAAGAGGAACAACAAGTAGGCTATGCCTAAAGCAAGATTTCAAGATACTGCTAAAAACACATAAGGCTCATAAACAGCATTTTAGTAGTGTAAGAAAATACTGATATATCAAAGTATTACAATGTTATAATTAGTAATACTTTATCAATAAAAAACAGTAATATTTTAATGAATTATTTACATGTAAAGATTAATGGCAAAGATTCATTTTGTATTATTTTTAAACCCTGAATGCTAGATAACAGTGTGGTACTCTTTAGATCCTTTAGAATTTTCTTTCACTCACATTTTATGCTTATGATGGTGTATTTATACTATTTATACTGTTTTCTCAAAATATGATTGAACAACAAATCACAATATATCATCTAGTTTACAGTATCGCAATATATTGAATCATAACCCCTGCATTGTGATACGTATTGTATTGCGGGGTTTGTTTAAAATATATGTGCATATACAGTACGTTCATCAAGGCTGTAATCCGCTGGCATTCCCACCAATACAAAAAAGGATTCATGTGTGTGATCAGCGTTCAAATGACTCCACGCTAGCAACATGCCAATAATTTCACTAAAGCAGCACAGATCAGAGAGGGATGAAAGAAAAAGATTTGACAGAAACTGTGAGTTATGTATGTGGACGGTTATATCCATTTACATGAAAGGCCTTCACCAGCGAAACCTTAAAGGATATGGCAGGTGTGCATGTGAAAATCACAGTGTATCCCTGTACTGTATATTCATTTCCATCACCACACAAACACACATATTCCTTTCAAAACAAACAGTAGAAAGAGACTGGAGGAAAAATCAGCCAGAGGGAGAAAAGTAAAATAAACATAGATAAACAGCAGAAAACCTGGGTTTAAAGGACACAGTAGTGGAAATGGTGGCAAGGCAATAAAGATACCAATCAAAAGTAACACCGTAATTTAAGTCAGACTAATTTAAAATGATAAAGCTTTTTTGAGGTAACTCAACTTAGTTTAGTTACAAGTTCTCCTGCACATTGTAAAGCACACTTAACTTAAAAATCTAATCTATATTTAAGTAATAATAAAACCGTCTTTAAATCATTCTTAATCTTTAAAAAGCTTAAATGTTCATTGACTAAGATCTTTCCAAAAGCCTGCAGTATAATGCAGGATTACAGCGCAGGTTACAACTGCTGAGAGGCTTTTGACAATGGAGTACAAGACCATTGCTGAGACTTTAGGATACACTCACACTTGATGGGATAACGGTTAGATCGCTGTGCCACAGGTATGTCTTGGGACACATGTATGTACATGGTTTTACAGCACTACAGAGTGGTGCAACTGTCTAACTGCCTGCTTGTCAAGAGACAAAAGATGGCATCAACACCGCAGCCCTCCAAGGTCAGGAGTCTAAGTATAGTCGGGCCCGCCGTCCCACTTTTGGGGTAAGTACTAACTGCCTGCGGATTGGGATTACACAGTAAACAGCTTGAGAAAGAGGAACACAGAGTAAAACTCTTACATTACATTTACCAATGTGAGTTAGGAAAAGTTCTTTCTGAACTAAGTTGACTCAGAAAACCTCTGTAATCAGTTACTTTATCATTTGACGTTGGCCTGCCTTTAAATTTCTTACAGTGCATCAGACTTTTGTGTTTTTGTGATAAGGTGCAGCAGCAGTATCTCACCATATTGCCCAGGTGCATTGCCCAATCAGACGCTTCACTGCTCCTCTTCTCAACCACTGCACCAGCACAAGAAGTTAAAAGCAAAACACACACACACACACATTCTCTCTCTTCCCTGCAGACAGACACCCCAGCCACACTTCATACACATATCAGCCCCGGCGCTGTAAACTTGAGATAAATATAATATTCAGTCGAAAGGACAAGCACTATAAAACAGCACTTCCAGCAGCCTCAACCCCTCTCAACCCCCCCACCCCACTATCCATCCACTGCATTAGCTGTAACATCGTGAAAGCACACAGTGCTGTACTGTAATGGATTCTAGTTACTGTGCTTTTACTGTGCTACTGTGCATTTAACATTTCAATTTCATTCTGTCTTGTCCCTTATGTTTACTTTACCAAGTCAAAGTTTTCTTTACTAGCAAAGTTTTCTATGTTGTACTCCCTTTATTAACCTCCATTTACAGTCCACTTGTTTTTAGTGTCACAAGATGGGAATTTCTGGCTTCAATACAATATTTAGTAATAAAGTTTTAATATTTTCTCGCCAGTAAACACAACTTTCATGCCGGGTTTAAAAAAAACAATGGACAGAATGTACGAAATAGGGTTGGGCGGTTACCCCATGTGTGTTTCAGAGAGCCACAGGGTGGGGGCACTGTGGTAACTCACTGATTAGTGATGTCACACACTCTGAAAACAGGTGGAGAAAGTTTTGCAACATGCTGAATTGAACCAATCTACTAAATGTGCCTGAAAACAGTTGAAGAACTCAGAACATTAACACAGGTTCGAGGCTTCATCTTCTAAACATGTGTGATTTGAGCCTCAGTTAGCTAGAATATGTTCTGTGCTGTGAAGTTTAGCCTGCTAGCTCACTTATCTAAGCCTACATAGCTGGCTATGAGTGCAAACACAACAGAACGTGCATCATTTCACCCTTCTGCTACTCCAACACAAGGGGCTCAGTTTGGCTCGCTCAGACACCCGTACCGGACACCAGTTAGCAGAGAAGTCAATTTGCTACGGATAGAATGATAAGTATCACTGTTGTATATTAAGTTAAACCATTAACATCAGCTGCACTGTTAAAAAATAAAGAATTATGTACCATTCAATATTTATTCTGTCCTCTTCTCCACCACATTAAAAGATTGAAGGTCACCTCAACTCTGGAACTCGGGTATCAAAATTATCTTTGAATTTTCCACTAGTAATGATGTCTTGAGGGTGTGTTATTGTGCAGCTTCAAAGACTGAAACTCGTATGTGCCATAATACCAATAACATGTGAACACAGCATTAGTCAATAGCAGCTGCTCTGGGCTGTCTTGCATTAGCCTACTCCTCTCGGTTCTGAATGAGCAGTTCAGTGCTGGTTTATAATCATGGAAATGTTTTCCCCTGCTGGTAAAATTAGTGTTTCTCAACCATCTATTATTTAACAAATAAATATAATTCAACACTGAAATGGCTTCTCGATCCATTAAAATATGTCTGGATTGGCCCCGATCCCAATACACTGAACCACTTCTCCAGACCAAAGTAATGATTCCACATTAGAGATGCAACTAGAACACAGTCTCTCTGTAAGCAACCCCAAATAAAGAGATAGATTTCTTCTCATTTCTTCTTTCGGCCTCAGCTACACCCATCCATCCTGATCTCTAAATACAGATCTGCAGTACCCAGTGTCTACCCCCTTCTGTGCTCCCACTGACCCCTCCTGGGACTGGACAACCTCAAGGCTAACCACAGAAACTAGGCCAGACATGGGAACAGGACAGGAGAAGAAAATAACTCCAGTGAAGGATCACACTACTGGATTAGAGAATGATACACACAATCTGTGTCAGACAGCAGGCCAGTTGAGGGAACCCAGGTGCAGGAATGCAATATGGTTGTGACACTGAAAACACTGAGAAAGTTTAAGCATAGGTGAACCATAACTGAGAAAGAAGTGGCGTAGGTAAACCAGTGAACATCAGTGAGCAGAACTTTTAAACACCACTTTTGAAGCACATCTGCTCTCAGTCGCATTTCTTTGGAATGGTTAAACCAGCATTAAAAGATCCAGGATCACACCACGCAAAGCCAGCCTGCCGATGACACAGACGAATAACGTGTTATCAGTTCTCCCGACACTTCCTGAATACCCAACACTTCCTGAATAGCACGTCTGCACGTAAATTACCAAACAAATATGTTTTTAAAAGACATCCTTTGCTTTATGCACGGTGCACCTTCAGCACTGCCTCTCTGCTTCTCCTCAGAGATTCAGGTGGAAGAATCTGAAGCTCTGTTGCTGCAGGCAAGGCGTCAGCAGAGCGAGAGGGGAAAAAAAGAGAGAGAAAGAGAGTTAGTCATGGAGCGGAAACAAAGTCTGTCATGTCGGTGTGGCCATCTCTGCTAAATTTCATTTCTAAGCTGCAGGGACGCTCGTGGAGAGACAGAGCACGTTTTCTTCACTGGCCTCATTCAGGCCCGGGCCGATTGTGCAGGCGGCGCGATTCGGCCTTTAACTCAGCGTTATAATCCTGACAGCTCGTTCACTGGAACCAGACACAGTGACACTCCTCTTTAAAGAGCCACAGACTCACAGTCCCCTTCAAAAACGCAATGACAGACCAAATCAACGTCTCTGAAGAGAAGGACAGTGTATCAAAAAGCTCTGTGAAACAGCACTTACATTCACAGAGCTTCCGGCTCCACTAGAAATCCTTAAGAAAACCCACAGCACTCGTGTCACTGTAATTCCGTCACAGTTCTATTTGATTTGCACTTTACAGGAACGTCTACCACACTAACATCACTCTTGAGCTACAGACGACTTGAGGTAAAGTTATGAGAAGAGATAATGTTCAGGTTGACTTTTCTGTTTAAATAACCATTTCGGTTCAGTCTTGCACTGTGCTTGTAGACAGGCTATAACTTCCTCTGAAAAAGAAATAACAAAAATTAACGTGTATAATCTCAGAATTTATCATGGTATTACAATATCGGATGACACAGTTTGAGATTTTACAATATGATGCTGCTGTGTTTATTTAGTTGCCTTTTATAATTACTCCAATTAAACAAATTAATAAAAAGTACTAACCAACCTAAATATGTTCTGCATTAATCTGCTCAAAAGTTACTGTAGTGCGCCCAACAATTAAAGGCAATCTTCTTTTATACAGTGTTAGAAAACATGGTGGGACACAAAGCTTCAATTCCACATACTCATTTTACAATGGTTAACATTAAAACATTCATGCATGCATTGTAATTGCTTCAGTGGCAGATGTGAATGAATTACGGAACAATTACAATTGGGGTTGGTCATAGTGCAGCATTACAACTAACATCCCCCCAAAGTACCAATGAAAGAAGTTCATATACTGATCAACCGCTACAATAAATATTGTGCCTAATATTGTCTTTTTCCCCCTTGTGCCACCAAAACAGTTCTGGCCCTAGCCAGATCTATCCAGCAATATGTGAACCTTTCAGCTGTTTGTGCTAAATTTGCTAGCTTTCGCTCTCCACGTTGTACTAACCACTGCATACTAGCAATACCCCACAGAGCCTGCTGTTTTTGGATCTAGCCAGTTTTACTGATTCCAACATACCAACTTCAAGAACTGACTGTTCACTTACTGTCTGATATATTCCACCAAAGGGCAGGTGCCACTGTAACGAGATAATCAATGTTATTCACTTCACCTCACATCATTGGTTTTAATGTTATTGCTGATTGGTTTATGTCATCCATAAAAAATAGAAATGTATTTCTGGAAACTATTCTGTATAAAACCCTTTCAGAGTTGCTTACAAACATGACAAAGCTCATTTGACTAGATTGTTGATCTCTTAAAATCTGACATTGTAGTTCTACTGACATGGCACCATTGACACAGCTATTTTGTGAAAAATAGCACTCATCATCAATAGTGTTGTAATTCAAATTCTGTGTAGCTGTCTGAGCTTTGCTGATGTACCTATAGAGACGGTATACCACCCAACACTAACATTAATGTGTGAATCTGTGTAAGGGAGAGTAAGCTGATGGAAATGTCTGTGTTGGAGCTTATCTTCTTCTGTCCTCTAATTTGTCTCCTAAACTTGTAAAAGGTTTTGCAAAGAGGAAAAGTAATGAGAAAAGGATTATCGTTTTAATGATCAGGGGCCTAATGGAAATAAGCATTGCTGCTTGTGACAGTGCATTTAATCAAGCGTCTCTACTGTAAAACTGAAAACTCTGATTTCATTCTGACACAAAGGCACACACCACACATGCGCGCACACACACATGCTGCTGTTTTCGACCAGGATTCATTTGTTGGAATGATATAGTAACGTATTCTGCTCTGGTATTAACATCTCTTTGAAACAAGGAGTGCAGGTATGCAGTGCAAGGAGCTTTTATCTACTTGTCAATGTATGTTTGCTTATAGAAGTGGGATCCAGCAGTGCAGGCCCTCATTACGTTGTGCATTCGGAGTTATACAGAGAAAGTTAAACACATGCAGCTTTGTAGTTATTACTGACCTGGAAAAATAACTATAGCTGCTACGGGTGTAACTGTACGTGTTTTTGTCCCGAATCGCTACGAGTCCGTGCACGCTGCTATGCGTAGCATATAGGTACATGCAAAGAGTGATGAACATAATGCAGAACCAAATTTCACAGGCATGAGTCTCAACTGGAAACAGCGCACTTCCAAAGAACTTATGTTAGCGTTGAGCATGGTCACACACAAGAGGTGCATTGTGTGTTACACTAGTGTTCAGCAAAATCAGTCTGCTTGCTAGTAATGTGAAAAATGTGTGTTGGTTAGTGCTGGGTTAGTGATCTTAATTCCTAACAGAGCTGTAGCTGGGTCTGGGTCAGGGGGTGGTGTAAAATATCTGACAGGGACTGAAATATTGTAGACCAATAACTTGTAATGTAAGAACATTTTCAGAACATATGTGCTAGGGAAGCTGGTTCTTGTCCACATCGATTGCAGGTCGGGTCAACATCCGAAAACATCCTGGAAAGTTTAATTTAGAGAAATGCAATCTATGTAGAATTTTGAATTGAAGTAGTCCGTGCCTAGCACATAGTGAACATGTATGAACTTGTTCCTGTGCCTCTGTCCGCTACTCATCAGAAACCCATGCCATTTTTAGATGCTGTAAAGTGGTACTGTGTTCTAGCTTCAAGAGCTGGGTGTATATGACAGATGTTCCCCCCTAATGTGAGGATTTGAACAAAGCTGGGAGTCCATGGGTGAAATGGGTAGCTCACTGGGAAAAGACGGAAATTTTTGTAGGTACTTAAAAGGTAAGAGGTAAGTTACCCCTAACTTGCAATTGCTGGAATGTAGGAAAGACTTCAATAATCAATAAACAAGTAATTTCTTTTTTTGTACCAGGTATGAAACACAGAGTCTTTAAGAGATGGTATAAATTAATGATTGGCGGTCAGAGGACTAATGTGGCTAATGTGTTTTCTGATCTGGGACCAGATTTTAATTGAGTGCTAAACAACAGGATCTGTTGAGAGATATGTTCTAGGGATATGTAAGACCAAGTATATTAGTGCTGGTAAAGAAGATGGGCAGCAGCAGTGACTTTCAACACTTGACCAGTCTGATCATTTCTCCCATTTCTCCCAGAGTCCAGAATGAAAGGGTGTAACCCCATGTCCCCCTGTGCTTTAGGTCTTTGTAATTCTGTGAGCCTTTTTGTTCCATATAAATTAAGCTATAAACTTGTCCAGTTTCTTGAATAAGGCCTTATTAAAAAAAAAGATATACATTAAAAAAGGAATACAGATTTTGGCAAGATATTCATCTTCACAATGTTGACCCAGTCTGCCAGGGAGAAAGGGAGTTTTGTCCACTTCTCAAATTTGTATCATTTAAAAAAAGTTTTGGTTTTATTAAAAAAAAAGTTATCTCAGCAAATGTTTTTGTTATAGTAACACCTAAATATCTGAATTGATATTAACTAAAAGAGAAAATGGGAGTGGACTGTTTGTTGCTGATCTGGAACAGTGCAAAGTTTTATTTTGTAGCCTGAAATGACTCTAAATCTCCCTAATGCTGACAAAATAACTGGAAGCGATTTTACAGGGTTGGAAATAAATAACAAAAAAATAACAAATCTTCAGCACATGAGGATACTTTATGCTCTCTTCCTCCCCTGAAAATCCCCCTCTAAGATTTTTTCTGCTCGCAGGGAGATCACCAGTGGCTCCAAGGCCAGTGCAAACAAAAGGGGGGGAAACGGGCAATCCTGTCAAGATGAGCAGCTGAGAGTGAAATAGGCTGATCTATTATAATTTTTTTGTACTGATGGCTGTGGTCAGGCATAAAGTAGTTAGATTAAAGAAATAAAGTTAGGACCACATCCGAACCTTGACAGGGCTGAGAAGAGGTAATCCCATTCAACCCTATCAAAGGCTTTCTCTGCATCAAATGAAATAAGAATCTCAGTGCACTCAGGGTTAGAGTTGGGGGTAAATATGATGTTTAGCGGCCTTTGTATGTTAAAAAATATTTGCCCATTTTTAAAAACCCTGTCTGATCTGGGAAGATCACTGAAGAAAGTACCTCTTCTAACTGGGTTGCAAGCACTTTAGCCAATATTTTATTATCTACATTAAGCAAGCTCAGTGGTCTATATGAACCTGGGTCCAGTGGGTCTTTATTTTCCTTATGTATCAATGAAATACTTGCTTGATAAAAAGTTGGTGGTAGATAAGCTTTTTCAGTTAATTCATTAAATAGCTGAAGTAGTAGCGGTAATGACTATTAAAGGTTTTTATAACCCTCAGGACCTGGTGCTTTAGGAACTTATTTGTAAACATCCATATGGCGATGTATACAGAACCACAACCTTTGTATACTATTTTTATGTCCTAGTTTACATGTGTCATATTTGTTATTTATAGCCACAGTGTCAGTCTTTTGCTTGTAAGGGCACTTGATATGTGGGCTACGATCTATAAAGCCCTCTTGGTAGCCCTAACAGCATTTTAATTAATGTTGCACACTTAATAAGGTAAAGAGAACCATGGGGGCTGGGCGGGGTTGGGGAGTTGCGGGGTTAAGTGAGTATGCTGATGGGCCATCCATCACCCTCAACAACAGCACACTGCTATGGAAGCCACTGTTTGGCAGGAAGAGAGCTCGCCCCACAGGAAGCCCTCGCTTACATGATATAATCAAATAAGCGGTGAGTCACTAGAGCCCATTCGGACTGTGCTCACACTTCCCCCTGCTTACATATTCATTTATGGAGATCAGAAACAGACGGGTCCTGACTACACCATCCTCCTGCATACAATAGGTAAATGAGTACAATGAGTAATGTATTAGGTGAATAAAGACATAATAAGAAAGGCATGTATTTAACAGCATCAACCGATTTGTAAATCCATGCCTACGGACGTTAGGCAGTAATTACTGTCTGACGTCTTTAATTGTTCCAGTATGGGCTGTGAGGCTTGTCTTAGAAAAAAGCCTTGACCCTTTCCACCACTCATTTTTTCTCTTTTGTTATATGGTAAGAGCGTGTGTCCAGCTTTTTAATCGCCTACAAATTCAACCCCATGGTGAGCGCCTGAAAGAGAAGAGATAAAACCAGTGCAAGCTGCCAGCCCGCTCCACTGCTCCTATCTGCCTCCATGAATCTTCCAGCCACTCAATGGAAATTAATTAAATCCAGTCACTGGATAAAGCAATTAATTGGCAAGTGCTTGGACACAGAACTGCGTCTGAATAAATAACAAAGAAACTGTCAGCATCAGCTCTCCTCTGAAGGAGCTTTTCTAATTTACAATCCATCATTTTTTTTCCATTGCATTTAACTGATCAGGTTGCAGGCTGTTACCAATTTGGTTTAAACACACCAGAGAAGCCACGATTCCATAATACTGGACTACTTGTTGCTTTATATGACTGTAGAAATCTGTGCACTTTACCAATCCACACGACTGCTCATTGATTCCACGTCACAGGTGGACTGACTTGTCGACTAAAGGTGCAATTTACTTGCATGTTTTGCATGATGAATTATCTACATTTAACCATAATCAAATGGTTTGGATGTAACAATTGTTGGGGTGTGGTCATTCAGAGTGGTCTGATGTGTAATCTTACCAAGTACATTTTGAGGACAGCAGGTCTAAAATCTAAACCAGGAACCAGATCTCTAAAGGCTTAATCACAGAAAGTTATTGGATGAAACAGTTGCAGATAGTTACAGTTTTGTGATAAGGTTTTTGCCTGAACCCCATTCATGGTAGAGAGCTACATGTAGTACCCAGAGAAGTCTGATTGTTTACCATGTTTTCGTATCTGCTTGTCCTGGTCAGGGTCACAATGGTTGGGGATCTTAGGAATACACCCTTGATAGGATGGCAGTCCACTGTAGGGTAATAACCACACACCAATTCTCTCACACACTCACACCTAGGGGCAATTTAGCAAAGCCAATCCACCTACCGGCCTGTTTCTAGCAGGTGGGAGGAAATCGGAGTACCCGGAAAGAAACAACACAAACACAAAAACACATCTCACCGACAGTGGCCAGACCGAGGACTGAACCAACAACCCTGTGCCATCCGTCCACGCACCACCTGCGGCACCACCTGCGGCACCACCCTGCAACCCATTACTACCTTTACATGTAAAAACTCAGAATGCTGTAGACATCATGACCGTCTGGCCCCCATCAACATCAGAAATGTTAATATAAGAAATGGCTGTGTTTACATCCCATGGGTTTTTCAGACACAATGTTAAAACACTGGTCCAGGAGCAAGTCTACAAGGAGATGTATTCAATATGAACCCATAAGAACTTCTTAATGACTAAATACACATTTCAGCACCTGCGCTACACAGATGAGGCTGTGTGTCAACACTTCATGTCATTATGCAAACGATTGCCAAGAAAGCACGGGTTATCACTTCCACACATGAGGCAGCAAACACTGCCCCCAGGGTGTACTAGAGAAGACCGAGAGCGACTCATTCAGCACTGTAGTACACCTGGGCAAAAAGGCACGCTGCAGTCTGGAGATGGAGCTCTGCTTAGGCGATGAGAGCTCGCCAGAAAGCTTTTGGCGAGGGGTCCTCAAGGTTACACTTGTTTAATGATATTCAGAGCAGCTACAGGAACGCATGGAGGACACACCTGGGTAGAGTGGGTACACGATGCTGTAGTGCTGTAAAAGGGAGCATTTATTAAGCTAAGAGCTAAAAATAAAAGGATTTTGGTGGGGTACTATTAAGCGTAAATGTCTTTAGAATGATGAAACGTCTGGGAAAAGGCTGGGAAATGGATTATTAAAGGAGGACAGCCAGAAGTAATCAATGCAACAGGTTAGTAATGCAATTATAGGAAGCCTGTGTGACTGTGGGATTAGCTAGCTAGCTAAATACACCGAGCAACGCTGACAACAGCCTTCACCTGAGCATATTTGGCCGAATCAAATAATAATAATAAAAATAAAATACACTTTATCACGAATCAACTACCAACTGCTTTAAAATGTCGAAGTGGAGGTGAACAGCGCGCACACACACACACACACACACACTCTCTCTCTCTC
This sequence comes from Salminus brasiliensis, assembly GCF_030463535.1. Taxonomy (NCBI): domain Eukaryota; kingdom Metazoa; phylum Chordata; class Actinopteri; order Characiformes; family Bryconidae; genus Salminus; species Salminus brasiliensis. The sequence continues at coordinate 18,239,587 of NC_132891.1, forward strand.
TCTTTATATTTAGCTACTACCTCTCTCACAACTACAGCCCCCTGCCCAGAATGGCTCTCGCGCGCAAGAACGGTTGGTTGGCGCTCGCGCCGCTTCTCACGCGGAACACCGTTTACCAATACGGGTCCTGTGACCACTGTACACTTTCCACACACCACGACCCTAAAAACATGCGCTTTCCGGACCAAATTCCTAACGTTTACCGTGGTTTCAGCATTAAACTGAGTTTTGCTAACTGATGGGAGGTCCCGTTCGTTAGCTCAGCTCCTGAGAAAAAAAAAAACTGTCTGTCGCATTAAAACAGTCCTCCTGTTTTCTAGCTAGCTACTGTTTTCGTAATTAGCGCGTGCTAATTACATGTGTCGTGCCCCTAAAGCCCCTAAAGGGTGTAAACGTCGGTCAATTGCTGCGCTAATCCGTCAAATAAACCAACCTAAACGAACAGCACTTAGCTATCGTGTTAACGCAAAACTTCAAAACCTGCAGCTTCCCGCAATTACTACCTTTATTTCGTCCCAGTCCGGGCGAAAATGTCCACGGCACGGTCCATGAGACTACAAGTAACGTCCGGCAAACTTCACCCAGCCATCCTCATTCTTTTGCCGGACAGTGCTCGGGCTTCTGCTCGCGGTGGAGGGCTTCGCTTCTCGCTTGCGCCAAAAAAAAAAGACGCTCAGGCGTATGAATATTTCTCCTGTATTCCCGCCCGTATTCGGACACGCCCCGCCTCCTGTCCTGTGATTGGGCAGTAGTTCACAAACACACCGCGCTGAGTGAACCACTAGCCAATCATAAAAGCGTGTGAGAGAACTACTTAGCCAATCCCAGCGCGGGGAGGTGGGGCTTGTCGCAAAACGGGTGGGGGAAAAACTGCCTCGCTTCGCCTTCTATCTCTACAGCGCTGCGCAGGCCGGATGCGCACACGGTGAAGACAGTATGCGGCACGTCTATACATTTGAGTGATGCACACACACTTGTTTATTCTCCACTCATATCCAGTGTAAAACATGAGGTGAATCGTCTTTTGGAGCAACATCGCCTTTGATGTTTGTTGTCGCAAATAATGACACGATTATAATAATTGCAGTTTATAATATTAGACATTTAAACGCACACACTCGCCCTGCAGCACTGCAGATTTAGCTTATTGACCGCAGGACAGTTGTTTCTCCAAGCGGAAGCCTCCAGTAATTGAAGGAATGTCTGGACTGGCACCAACAGGCCGTGAGATTAATCGATATTTGCCTTCTGTGATTGCCAAGGCTCACTCTGGGGAGTGTCGTGGAATGCATAATGCAAGCCTCTATTTCCGTCCCTGAAACAACGAACAGACACGACGGAATTCTTCTTCTTCCATTTCCACGACAGAGAGTCGCTGCTGCCCTCGGGGTTCCTCCAGAGCCGCATCTGTTCTGCTTCTGACATGGAGCAGTGGCTCAGAGAGCCGGTCAGGCTCACAGGCCCACATTCACTTATCTCTGCTGCCCTCTAGAGGCCGCCGCTGTCTTACAGTCACGCAGCCTGAGTGCAAGTGATTCAACATGAGCTGCACCCACAGACCCAGTTGCTGGGAAATCAGCCTCCTTCTGGAGGGAAATCACTGTTAGAGCAACATTACAATCACAAAGTGTGTGATCGTAAAGGAAAACAGGGGAAAGCTTTTGTAAATAACTCCAGAATGCACCACTAGAAGGCCTCAAAGTTCAGATGAAAAAAAGAAGAAAAAAGTGTATCAACCCAAAGGACATTTTTATGGGTGAATGCCTTCAGAAAACATATCCACTAAATAAAAATATGAAATATTGTTGCAAAAAAATTAAAAATGCTGCAATATGGTATGCATTATATGTGCATATAGTAGAGTCTGTTATATGGTAATAGTGTACAGTGTGTTATTTGATAATATGGTATTATAGGGCTGGGCAATGAATCTAAAAATCATTCGAAATCCAACATATAGAACCTCTGATCGATGTAATCCTGCCCATGTTTTAATCCATGCCCTTAAAAACATACTACCGTGTGTATGTGTGTAGTCACATGACTCAGAAACCAACTCCACTCAATGCCCAGCCTGCAGTTCCTTCTCCAGCTCCGTACACAGACCAACAAATTAAACTCAAAGAAAAGTTTCCCACTCAGGTTTTTCTTGTCTGATAGTTTTTTGTTATGGCAAATTCTCGTCTTAGTCCTTTATCGCACTTCTTGAGTGATACAGTGTGGTGACAAATCAGCTCGCATGCCTGGAACTAATTGTTGCATAAAGGATAATATAGAACAGTGTCTTACATTGTAATTGGCTTAGCAGTTAGAGCTCCAGACTATTGATAACAGGGTTGTGGGTTCGATACCTGGGCTCAGCAACTGTCACTGTTGGGCCCTTGAGCAAGGCCCTTCACCTTTTCTGCTCCCCGGGCACTGGAGTTGGCTTCCCACTGCTCTGTGTGTGTGTGTGTGCTCACTGCCCCTAGGTCACTAGTGTGTGTGTGTGTGTGTGTGTGTGTGTGTGTGTGTGTGTTCACTACCACAGATGTGTAAAATGTGGAGGACACATTTCGCTGTACATAGTACAGTGACAGATCCTTGCACCTAAGAAATATAGAATATGATATAATACAGTGCGTTATATAGACATATGGATCAATTCCAAAGTAAATTATTCTGTTAACCAGATGTCTTTAAGAAAATGAAAGCTCTAAGTGATGTGTCTTGATCCACTGTCATCTAATGGAGTAGGACCAAGAGCCGGCAGTCGTTCCCCAGTTTGCAATAAATCTAACAGAATGTGTTGCCATCTGCTTCCAACATCACCACCAGTTTTGTTTTGATCACTATGTCGACAAGATGATGTAATGACAAAAGACGAGAGCGCATTACACCCAGGTGACAAAGGGGAAAATTGCCGACATGCTAACAAGAGGGAGATGAATGCCTTGTGCGTCACTATTCCTGAAAATTGAGCATGAACATAAACCTTCGTATTGTCCTCGAGTCATTAAGCATGAGCACAACACACTCCTCTATGCTGTAAGCAAGACAGCCTGTGCTCCAACTGCAGACTAATTATGCCACAGCACCTCATTTAGGCTGTAATGAGAAAGCTCCAATTGCTGTGGAGGCCATCATCAAGCAAAACACACACGCATTTAGGAGAAAGGGATTCGGCAGCTGTGACAGAGCTGAATGAGACTGTGTGAGAGAGACAGAGAGAGGGGGGTGGAAAAGGAGTACTGTTAACTTTTGCAATAGAAGCTTGTCATGCTGCAGATAATGCCTTTATGAAGAAGGGAAAGTAGAGCTAGTCAGAGAAACTTGGCAACAACCTGCAGTGTAATAAGCCTTTTATGTGTCAAATGACTAGACACGTTCAAATTCAACATTTTAGAATTTTAATTGGCAGCTACTTTTCAGACAGATGCAGCTTCAGTGAATATACTATACCATTTCTGCTGCTTTTGAATGGACAACCAAGCGGCATAAGACTAAATGCAGTTACAATGGCTTATATACAATACAGTCCATGTGTGGTCCATGTGTTTCAGCCCAAACCGCTGTTTGAATAAGGCACAATACAGGACGGCCAATCGGAAAATATGTCATCTACATGTTTAAGTCTTAAAGGTACAGTTACAAAAACATCCAATTTTACAGGATAACAAGAGTTATGTAAAGTAATGTAAATTGAATGAGGTCATGAAAATGTAGCATAGGGGCCCTTAAAACCTTTCAACTATCACAGAAAACACAAAGAAGCAACACCTACAGTCATTTTAGTCATCATCAATAGAGAAAAAAAATTGGTCATAAGACATAATTAGAAGAGATGCAATTTAACAGTTAAAATAATTCAAAAGGTGCCCAAATATAGCTTTTATTTTTAAGAACTGTCTTCAAAATTCATACTTCGTAGTAAAATTGCTAGTTAGAAGAGTAAAATGTTTTAATGTATAACTAGTTCATTTATCTTCTTGTCCGATTCTTCCTGGTTAGGGTTGCAATGGGTCCAGAACCTACCTGAAATCATTGGACGGGTGCCTGTCCATCACCAAATGCGATGAGGCAAATGCTTGGGGCCCTAGGCCAGTGGGTGGCCCCCGAGGGCTGAGTGGAAATGTGCAAAGTTTAAAATTACATGAAAAGTTGGAGAGACCTGACCTCCCTAAGGGGGCCCTGTCTGACTCCACTCAATCTTGTTGCAAGCAGTGTGCATTTCAAAAATGAAGAGGCGTTAACGTGTCCTTCTGTGAGTGAGAAAAGAAAGAAGAAAAAAAAAAACGAGAGAGAGAGTGTTGAGTGGAGCAGATAATGACGGTTAATTATAATGCCAAATAACTAAATCCTGCAAGTCTAGTCTTAACTGTGGGGGGAGAAGCACGTGAATAATGTAACTTCCACTAGCATCACTTCTTTTGTTTACTTTACATTAGTAAACATTAGTTAACCTAGCTAGCAGAGCAGCCTAGTGCATCCAGCTCATGCTGAATGCTAAGTAATGCGTTTTAGATATCAGAAATTTGGACAATTTCCATTATGTAAAAACCTAAGTAGCCTGTGTAGACTGCAGCACATAAGGAATAGCCAAAGCTGTGCCCAAAAAAAGACATTCAAAAGTGGAATTTGAGGAATTCTAATGTATTTAATGTATCATATACCATTTTATTATCTTTCCTCAAGATTATTACAAGTTTCTGACACCAGCAACAAAAGAGAAGGATAATGTACCCCCTCCAAATGCTAATAATTATAACTATAAGTACATTTTTAAATATTTTTGTTGGGGTGATTTAGGCTGGTTGGATGTGCCCTCTGTAAAGGACTATAGAATCGCCAATGTCAATAACAGGTGACCATACAGAACCATTCACTCACACCAAAGGCCAATTTAGCATGGCTAATCCACCTACCATGTGTGTTTTTGGGAGGTAAGAGAAAACAGGAGCATCTGGAGGAAACGAAAGGAACAAGAATTGAACGCAGGCCCTTGAGCCGTGCACACTACCAGCAGTGCCACTGTGCCGCCCTGTAAATATAAAGCATTATTTTAATTATGCAAATTTAAACATTACCTACATCAGCACGTGTCCCATATGGAAATGTTCTGTTCTAAGGTTCCATTTTAATACAATTAGCATATAACATTTAGTAAATCATGATAGGTTCAAGTCTGTTTTATGATGTTCTTGATAGGTCAAGACAGGTTCAAGTGTATTTTACCAGAACATATAGAACAGTTTGGGGAAAATGTCAATGGTTTTTACAAAATCTGTTAGCTCCTCAAAAAGTTTGACCCTGATGTAACATACTGGTGGCGATATACTCTGGGAATTTACCATAAAATGTAAGCAAAAATAATGCATAATGTTCATACTGCATATATTAACCTGCCAAAAGTATACACTGTTAAGATTTGTATGCAGCACCATGCTATAAGAGTATACAGCAACTGTGTTAACAAACAACACCTGAAGAGCTTTTAGCCACAGCACCTATTTTAGAGCTTAAGGTTGCACACAGCACAGCTTCAACAAGAGCACCTGAATCAAAGGAGCCGTAAAATAGAAAGTATTTTCCAGTTCTCTGAACTCACTGTATCGAATCATTCAAGCTGACAGGATGCTCATTCACTCTATGAGCTTCACTTGGCTTTATTGGATTTTGCCCACTTGTACACACACACACACACACACACACACACACACACACACGCACAGACCTACACACAGTTTCTTGTGTTACAGTACTTTTATCCTGAGTCTCTGCTACCTTGGGTGCACTGCTGGACATTGATATCAGTAACTTAGAACCACTGCCCATTGTTCAGCATCATTCAGCTGGGGGGAGTGAGCAGTGAGACCTGAGGACAGAGGGAGAACGATGCTTCAGTTAGGGGTCTTTTCTCCCCAGCTAGGCCTGACTGCTTCAGCAAAATCTTCAAAACAACTGGGGACATTATTGCTTAGATGAAGAATTGCAAGAGGACTGGGAAGAGTGGATGGATAAATGGATATAGCATGATAATAGTGTGTGATCCTGATTGAGTTAATCTCTGGTACAATTTATCCGAGTACAATTTCTTTGGGGAAATCAAGCCTATATGTAAGCAAATAAACCCAAATCTCAAAAAAACTCAAATCAGCCGAATGTGGGTCCACATTTCAGTTCTTCACTTTCAGAACCGCATAGCTTGCATATGTTTCAGAGTATTTATACTAAATTACCAAGAAACTAAATCTAGGGTTTAAAGAGTTTAAATAATAACATCAATATACCATCAAGTAGTCACTAACAGGTTTCACTTTTACATATATATAAATGGTTAATTGGATAAACTGTTCTAGTTTGACACACAAGTGATCTAACGGCTGTATCTACTTTTCTGTTGAGCAGAGGGACACTAAACAGTCTGTCATCAAGAGGCATTTATACACATGTGACTAAAAGACATTTCAGGAGTAGACATACTTCGTAATTTGTAATTTTGCATATTCATGAATTACTGATTCACCCAAACACAAAGAAATCAAACAATTTGAATAGATACAAAGCAACTAGTGACATTTTATAACCTCAACATATACCTCAACCTAAACTTAACCTACAACACATAAACATAAGATAAAAAACCCTCATATAACCATAACCTTAACCATTACCAAAACTTAACCTAACCCTAACCTTAATCATAACCTAAACTTAGCCTATTCCTAACCTTAACCATAACTTAACCCTAACCATAACTTACAATTAACCTAACCCTAATCATAACTTACATTTAACCTAACCCTAACCATAACTTACAATTAACCTAACCCTAACCATAACTTACAATTAACCTAACCCTAACCTAAACTTAGCCTAACCCTAACCTTAACCTAAACTTAGCCTAACCCTAACCTTAACCTAACCCTAATCATAACCTAAACTTAGCCTAACCCTAACCTTAACCATAACTTACATTTAACCTAACCCTAACCTTAACCTAAACTTAGCCTAACCCTAATCTTAACCTAAACTTAGCCTAACCCTAACCTTAACATAACCCTAACCATAACATAACCATAACCTAACCCTTGCCCTAAATATAACCACAGAAGAATGTGATATTCTTACCATTTCTGCAGGAGGTTCCATCCATTCTGTAGATAAACCTAACCAGACCCTTCACCTAACCCTAACTTTGACCTACACTTAACCTATTGCACCTAAACTTAATTCTAATCTCAACACAAGATAAACCTAACCTAACTCTTCACCTAACCCATAACCCTAAACCTAACCTACTATAACTAAACCTAATTCTTACCTCAACAAGATAAACCTAACCTAACCATTCCCCTACCCCAAACCATAACCTACAGTTAACCTATCCCTTAACCTAACGCTAAACTTAATTTAAATTTGACCTACTGCACCTAAACCTAACCTACATGTAGGATACAAATAACCTAACCCTAACCTCAGCCATAACATACACCTAGCCTAACCCTTAACCTAAATAACATTAACCTAAACCATAACCTTTACTAAGCCTAACCCTAACTTCAATCTTAACCTAACCCTAACCTTAACCTAAACTAACCTATCCCTAACGTAACCTAAACCTTACCATAACTAACCCTAACCTTAACCATAACCTAACCCTAAACATAACCACAGTGTGTGCCATTCTTACCGTTTCTGCAGGAGTTTGTCCATTGATCACTTTTGTAGATAAACCTAACCTGACCCTTCACCTAACCCTAACCTAAACTTAACCTACTGCACATAAACCTAGTTCTAACCTAAATGTAGGATAAACTTAACCTAAATTTAAACGTAACAAACTTTACCTACTACACCAAAACCTAACCTCAACATAAGAAAAACTTAACCTAACCCAACCTTACCCTAACCATAACCCTACCCATAACATAACCCTTACCTTAACATAACCCTTACTCTAACCATAACCCTACCCTTAACATAACCCTTACCCTATCCATAACCCTTACCCTAACCATAACCCTACCCTTAACATAACCCTTACCCTAACCATAACCCTACCCTTAACAAAACCCTTACCCTAACCATAACCCTACCCATAACATAACCCTTACCTTAACATAACCCTTACCATAACCATAACCCTACCCTTAACATAACCCTTACCCTAACCATAACCCTACCCTTAACAAAACCCTTACCCTAACCATAACCCTACCCATAACATAACCCTTACCTTAACATAACCCTTACCATAACCATAACCCTACCCATAACATAACCCTTACCCTAACCATAACCCTACCCTTAACATAACCCTTATCCTATCCATAACCCTTACCCTAACCATAACCCTACCCTTAACATAACCCTTACCCTAACCATAACCCTACCCTTAACAAAACCCTTACCCTAACCATAACCCTACCCTTAACATAACCCTTACCTTAACATAACCCTTACCCTATCCATAACCCTTACCTTAACCATAACCCTACCCATAACATAACCCTTACCCTAACCATAACCCTTACCTTAACCATAACCCTACCCATAACATAACCCTTACCCTAACCATAACCCTTACCCTAACCATCACCCTACCCATAACATAACCCTTACCCTAACCATAACCCTACCCTTAACATAACCCTTACCCTAACCATAACCCTACCCATAACATAACCCTTACCCTAACCCTTACCCTAACCATAACCCTACCCTTAACATAACCCTTACCCTAACCATAACCCTACCCTTAACATAACCCTTACCCTAACCATAACCCTTACCCTAACCCTAACCCTACCCTTAACACAACCCTTACCATAACCCTACCCTTAACATAACCCTTACCCTAACCATAACCTAAGTCTTAATATAACATTTACCCAAAACATAAAACTAGTAGAATGTGACAGTCTTACCAATATTTCTGCAGGAGCTTCTGTCCATTAACCTTTTTTGTGGAAGCATGCAGAATGCAGAATGCTGTAGAAGACAAAATAGCAAAATAGTAGTTTCCTTGCTCCAGCAATGCCTGCAAGTTTACAGTTTCTGTCCTTTTCTGAAGTACTTAACTGAGAAAAAGTAATGAACCCACACACCCCCTACAGTCAAACATAGATAAGGGGTAGGATGGATTATATGCTCCCTGTTATCTTTCTTAAGGGTATTTGCTTCCCTACCCCAAAGCCACATGACCACTAATGACAGCTAATCCAGACAGAATGTGCCTGAGGGAATGTATAATAAATTCCTCCTTCTCAGTAAGGAATCACTTATAAAATGAAGGATTTTGAGTGAAATCCTAGTATTATTTAGGAAATGGGATGAAGGAGGCTTACAGTTTATCAAATACCAGGCCCCACCACCTGTTCACCGGATCTCTACTTAATGTGTTCCTTCAGAGACAGTGGGTGAGTAAGCCTTTAAAAACACACTTGGGCTTCCTTTAAGAAGTCTACAAGATAATAAATCAATATCTTTAGCGTGATTAAGCTATATTTCCAATTATATTAACTGAACAAATGAGAAAGAGCCATGGTTCTGTGTTCACAGTCACACAGTCATCATGACTACATGACTTCAACAAATGTTGTGAAGAGACTCCGGTCCAGTTCTTCTGCACTCAGTGAGAAGCAGCAACCACTAGAGGGCATTCTCCACTAAACAAAGTCGTCATACAGAATCAAACTGCATGTAGCTGAAACAATCAAGTCTTTTAGTCTGTTTGTGTAGGCCTGTTTCTCTGTTTATAGAGAAATCCTCTTTTGGCGAGCGTTGTAACCTGGCAGTTGATAAAAAAGCAAATAAGCAAACCTGTTTTTTATATTTATATATATAAAAGTAGGTTACTGAATTGTAAAAAAAGTAGAAGTTGAAGTATAAAGTAATGATATCTTCACTTTGCTTTCCCTATATTTGATAAAGCTTTGCTGATAAAGCAGTAAGATATTTATAATATATTGTTTATAACACACTGGGTTGCATTTGAGAGAGTTGGATGGTCTCTTTGCTATCTGTTAGAAGGGAAACACACTGGATACTTTTTTTAATCCATAAGGCTTTTCTCGGTTTTCATAGGCTTTGCTCACATTATTTTATTACATTCGATGTTTAAGTTGGATATGCCTATGGCGCACCAGTAAGCTGGAGCAAGATACAAGATACTCTAAAGCTTCACATCTTTTTTTACTCACTTTCTAATTATTTATAGTTCTATTTGTAACTGTGTTACAACTGTGTAACTGAATATTTGATTATCTATCTTTCTCTTTTACTTAATACTGTTTAAAATGCTGTTTAATAATAATCTCTACTTTGAAATCTTTGTTTGCCTCTTGGGCAATGTTATTGAACCTTATTTTCCCTTTCATCAGCTAATAATAGATTTGTGAAGGAACTTCAGCTGTAGTTTGTGTAGAAGGTACGCCAGCTGTAGTTTTCTTAATTAGACCTTTTCAGAGAGTCTAAACCTAAACTTACAGAACTAATAAGAGTAGCTATTTTCATACTGGAGGAACACAAATGAAACAAAACGTAACTAACAGAGAACAAAGCAAGAAAACCAAAATGACAGAAATGCAAACCAAAATACCGACCAAACACCATTAAAACATCAACATTGATAATGCCAGACAAGGAAAAGCGCACCTACAGCGCTATAAGAGCACAAGACACAAACAAGAACACCTGGGAAGGATAACGAGCAGGCAGGGCTACAAAAGAGACACTACAAAGAAAACACTAATGACTAGGCGGGGCTAGGGCCGGGACAAGAACATGAAACAGGGCGCATGGGAAAACCAAAACAAAACACAGATACAGAGACCAGGAAGAGAAAACACAAGAGCAAGACAGAGGCACAGGCCGATCCTCAGTCTGTGTTCTTGTCTGTACTTGTGTTCCTGTGGGCTTGTGAAACGTCATTAGATGCAGCCCAAGTACTGTTCCATTCAAGTACTGTTCCTTCTAGCAGAGTACCGTCCGAACGCCCGGGTGTGTGCTTGTTCCGTCCGTGTTATCGAGGATGCATCACAACGTGACTTGTATGGACAGCTAAATATCCCAGAATTCATTACGCACCGCACTGCTGTTCCATTTGCAAAATTAGTGTACAGTGGCCTCCCATCCTCAAAGGAAACCTTTGTATAAGTCTCTATTTTGCATTCTACTGCATTGATCTATAACGCCACAGTTAAGGGTTTTTAGTATTAGAAGTGCCAGACTCATGGTTTCATATAGAAATTCACTTCTATTCTGTTGGGATGGACCATCGCCAGATTTAACACATGGGTGACTGCCCAGGGGCAACCAATGTTCAGAGGATGTCCAAGTACACAAAATCCCAGACTCATCTACTGATGTTGACGAGCCCACCAATCCTAACATGGCTTATCTGAGCAGCTAATATTAGTATGTTTTATAGATATTTTGTTCAGAGATTTACAGAATATATAATATTTTCATTTTTAACTGATGTAGATAAGAGGTATTAGTGTGGTAGGGAGAGTGTGATCTTAACCTGGGCCCTGGAAAGGGCTGCTGTACCTTCTTGAGAGCTTTTGTGCAGTTTATCTCAATGTTTTCAGCTGCAAGTTGCAGAGAGCGAAGGTAGAGCATTCTATGGTGATGGTGCCATGCAGCTGTACAGCTGGGGTCATGCCATGCATCGTCACTCTGCATTACAGCATGGTACTACATAGTGATAAATCCAACACTTTCATTTCTTTTTTTTCACAGTTTCACATCACCTCAGTGGTTTTTCCTCAGTGAGGAATAGGAATTGATAAGAATTCAAACATTGGTTCAAATGCATGTTCCCCATCCCAGCCAAACCTTCACAGGGTTTCACATAAGTCGGCAGCCAACAAGAACCAAATTCGATACACATTAACATTTGTGAATAGGTCAGAAATGTTCCTTAGGAGCTTGGCGCTGGAGCTCTGTGGAAGGTAATCGTCTGTGGGTGACAGCATCACACCATGCCAGTATGCCCATGGTGAGGTGCAATCAAAGCAAGACCGATGCACTGTGACAGCAGAGAGGAGCCTCGGGGCCACCATGACCAGGACTCCGACAACAGCTGCCAACAACTTGGAGATGAGCAGGAGGGAAAAGGAGTGGGAGTCAAGGCTGAAATTTCAATATGCATTACACAGACAAATCCCCTTTCATCCCACACCGAATACTATCAGGACAGTTTGGGGAAAAGAAATGGAGTAAACTAGGTTACCTCAAATAAAAAAAGTCTCTCCTCTCTTTAAGAGGACGACAGAGTCATTGAGAGAGTGTGTACAAATGTGTACGCTAGAGGGGATTAAAGCCAAACAGTGCAAAAGAGATATGGAGACTGTGAGAGACGAGAGCGAGAGAGAGGGGGAGTGTGAGAGGGAGGAGAGAGAGAGTGAGCAAATCAGGAATTATCACTTGGACTGAGAGAGAGAGAGAGAGAGAGAGCTGCTCTCTAAATAGGTAAAAAAAAAAAAACAACGCGAAGGCAGAGATTACGGTGCTACTGTTCAGAGAAGTCTACAATCCACAGTCAGACATTCTGCTACATCCCATTCATGAGGAAATCTCAAGCTGAGGTGGACAATGGACATTAAGGAACGGCATTCCTGTTGCTCACCTTGTGGACTACAACTGGAGGAGACAAGGGAGGTTTGACTTTGTTCAAATCAGAGCAGCTTTCTGTAAATGTTCCTTGGAAAGATAACCATGCAGCAACTCGGTCTAAGAAAACCCTTTGTGAGTATGAGACTATACTGATGAGCACACCCTGTCACATTACTGTCAATCAAAACTTACCTGACTGAGGTTTACCGTGGATGCACTGGTTATAACATCTGTACTGTTTCTGATGTTTAGTGCATGAATAGCGTAAATTCATGCTACTTTTAATGGTTTCTGCATGACTTTAAATGTTCCATAACTGCGCAACAGAAATGGCATAACCATCTGCGGCATAAAAAAATAGGACAGAGATGGATTAAAAAAAAAAACATTGCAAGTATAAGCAGTTCTTCTGGATTCCAGCAGCTCCAGCTGTGTTGGTTCTTGCTTAGTGTGGTTCCACACTAGCAGAATGGCCTCTACTGCTTTCTTAGTTCTGTTCTCCTACTGGCTCAGCTTCTTGGGGGCAAACTGTCCTCCAGGGTGCCTGTGCCCCTCGGACATAGTGGACTGTGGTTCTCTGGGTATGGACAGATTTCCCCCTGTGCTGCCGCCCACTTGTTCCCTCCTGGACCTAAGCCATAATCGGCTCACATGGCTGGCAGCCGGCAGTTTCCATGGACTGTCCAGGCTGGGCATTCTGCGTATGTCCCATAACCAAATCTCTTTGCTCAGCCCTGCAGCCTTCCACAATGCCAGCAACCTGCGCCATCTGGACCTCTCGTCGAACCGCCTACAGGTAGTTGCGAGGCATCACTTCCAAGACCTCCTGGGGCTGGAGGAGCTGCTGCTCTACAACAACCGCATCACCCGTGTGGAGAGCAATGCCCTGATGGGATTGAACAACCTCCGGAAGGTCTACCTGAGCCTCAACCAGATCACAGACTTCCCCTTCTTCTCCGTCCGCAAGCACAGCCATCCCAAGCTGGAAACCCTGGACCTCTCTTCCAACCGCATGTCCCGCCTACCACTGGACGATATTGTGCTGTTGCCTGTGGCTTTGCAACGTGGCTTGTTCATCCATAACAACAGCCTGGTGTGTGACTGCTCTACGTATCGCATGTTCTGGCACTGGGACAAGGAAGGTTACAAGGCCATCCGAGACTTTAAGGACGACTACACGTGCCGGATGTACGGAGAACCTCTCACTGCCGTCCGTTTCCTCCGCAGCTCTCGATTCTTTGACAACTGCACCATTGAGAAGATGATTTCTCTAATCTCCCCCAAGGCTAATATGATGGTCCATGAAGGGGAACAGGTCAGATTGGACTGCACTGGTACTCTGAGTAGCGTGGTTCTCTCCTACTCATGGGTCATTCCTCACCAGGAAAACCTAACGCTGTTGATCCAGAATGGTACTCTGCGGCTGAACCAAGACGGCAGCCTGGAGATCTTAGCCGTCCAGTCAGGAGACTCAGGGACCTACCAGTGCATAGCTGTGGACACGGTCAGGATGATTAATGAATCCCGTGAGGTGAACCTGACTGTGGTTCCCCAACGCTTAACAGATGAACCTTTCAGCACAGGTTACACCACCCTTCTGGGCTGTGCGATCACGCTGATGGTTATACTCATGTATCTCTATCTAACTCCATGTCGCTGTGGGTGCTGTAAACCCCCGCCGCCCTCACCGACCATATCTGGCCTTGGAGATGACCGCTGTACTCTGGCATCCATCTTTGGAGCTCCACAGAGTGAAGAGCTGAAGCTGAAGAGCAAATCCAACCCTGATAGGCACGTGGTCTTCCTCGAGCCACTCATGCAAGACAAGAACGGACACTTGACAGCGGCCCTTGCCACAGGGCAGCCCACACTGCAATGGGACACGCCCCAGATGAGCAGAATTAAAGAATGCGATGAAATCATGTAGCACATAGCTGTAACTACAGATTTCATATATGTTTCACATCTTGTTTGCCTGAATTGTGGACCTTGTTGGCAAAGTGTTTGTGGAATTCACAGAAACAAATGTGTCAGAACTGTCCTGGAGCGACCCAATTAGATTCACATTTGAGTAGAGTCCTTTAAATAGATCCCAGTATCATGGTATGGCCTAAATCTAAATAAACAGACATAAATGGCAAAGGACTAGAAACACAGAAGAAGCATTAAAATTAGTAGGCATTGTATTCCTCATCTTCCCACAAGCAGCTCTGCAAATTTCCCCAGGTGTGGATTTTCCAATAAAGTCTTGCTTTAAAATTCACAATCAACATGCATCTCTTATGAGCTTTTCAAGCTGGGGGACATTTATGGTTTAAGGTTTTGCTTACATTGTCGTTGACAGGCACACGGCAGTGTGGGAGGGATTGCTTGGTTATATGTGGCAAACAAAATAATCACTGAGGATAATCCTTTTCATCACACGCTTTGAAGGTTTGGAAACCAAGACGACATGAATGCGTCAAGGCTCTTGCCAACATGAGCCCTTGGCTCTAAACTGAGGTGCCTTGATGACGGAGGTGGGAGTAAGAGATGAGAGGAGGAATAATGTCATGGTCTAATGTCCTCAGAGTGGATTAGGTCAATAGCCTCGATATCCATGCGTGTGAACATATGAGATGTTGCTGTAAAGCATATGCGAGTGGGTTACAGAGTGGGGACTCAAGCTCGTCAATCTGTTCGACTGTTCAACATGACACTTAATCCCTTATGTTCAAGTGGTTTGGTGTGCCCTGATCGGGTGCAGAGGGTTCTAGGCCTTTTTTTTTCTTTTCAATAAACAACATTTTAAAGGAGGTGAAGCTCCTGCGACGGCTGCTTATGTGCGATACCATTCAGGACTGGTGTTGTGCAATACACTGCCATTTCATTATATGAATATGCTATGGCAAAGGATTAAACATTCCAGCTGAAGAATGGTCCCTCCTACACCACTAGGGACAGCAAACAGGGAACAGGAGTGCATCGATGCAAACGTGTAGAGAAAATCCATACTGCCCACAGCCAGATGTAATCAGATTTAGTTTGGTAGCAACTCCCCATTCAGAACACATGGACACGTGGTCTGCGTGTAGCTCAGGATCTACAGGCAGGGTCAGTCTTATTTCTGAACACATTTCTGCATGCATTTGATTGCACTGCCCCTTTCTTCAGAAAGCAATGCAATCACACACACACACACACATATATATATATATATATATATATACCAGTTGCTACAATCCCAATGTATTATTACCCACAACAGCAACTGATCTGAGTTATATAACACTCATTAAAGCTGCCCTGCATGCAAAGTGTCCCTGTGTGTAAGAGCATGGGCAGTTGTTTGTAGAGATGACCACATCACATGAGCGGAGACATGAGCCAGGGTCAGGTTTTAGCAGATTACTCTGGGGATAAAGCCAGGTGCTTTGACAATTTGCAGCCTTTGCTTAATCCCCTAAGCTTTCTTTCCCCTCAAATGTCGTAAAATGAAAGGACAGATGGAAAGTGAGCTGGACATGTTTTTTTTCCACTCCTCTCATTTTAAATTAAGCCACTGGTATGTATAACTCAGCAAGCAAATTATTAGGCCTCCTTTTGCTCTCTAAACCGACCCCAATTGTTGGTAACCATTTTTGAGTGTCCTGGTCCATGTTGACATGATTAAGTCACACAGCTCCAGCAGACCTTTCAAACAAATCTCCCATTCTTCTACATCCCAAAAGTGACTGGGAAGGCAGCTGAAGAACACTGAGCTCTTTGACATGTTCATGAAACCACCTTGAGAGGATTTTTGCTTTGTGACAGGGTGCATCATAAAGCCGGAAATAGTTGTTAGAAGATAGATTGAAGGTAAACTGGAGGCACATGGACAGCAATAATACTCAAAAAGTTTGTGGCATTCAAGCGATGACTGATTGGTATTAATTGATCATAAATGTGCCAAGAAAGCAGACCCCATGTTACAACCACCTCCACCAGTCGGGCTGTTGGCACAATGCAAGTTGGGTCCATGGACTCATGCAGGTGGCGCCAAATTCTGACCCAGCCATCTGTGTGCCTCACCAGAAATGGAGGTTCTTCAGACCAGGCAACGTTTTTAGGTCTGGACAGTTTTGGTGAGCCACTGCAGCCTCAGCTTTCTGTGCTTAGTTGACAGAAGTAGACAGATGTGACAGATGTGGTCTTTTGCTGTTGATGGGATCCGCTTCAAGTTCAACATGTTGTGCATTCTGAGACGCTCTTACCTGACTTACTGTAGCCTTTCTGTCAGCTTGAACCACTCAGGCCATTCTCCACTGACCTCTCTCAACAGTATGGCATTTCTGTCCACAGAACCCTTCTCAGCAAACCCTACAGCAGGGGTCCTCAAATGTGTGTCCTACAGGTCCACTCACCAAATGTCCACTTAGTTTTCCAAGCATCCTACAAAGTACAAAACAAGATTGATGACTAACGTCCTTTTCTCAAAACATTCGGAATTACACTATATGGACAAAAATATTGGGACATCTATTTATTCATTGTTCCTTCCAAAATCAGGGGTATTCAAACAAGTGCATCCTGCTTTTCTTGAAGTAACTGTCTCTACTGTCCAGGGAAGAGTTTCTACCATATTTTAGGGCCCTGCTGTGAGAATTTGATAGAACTCAGCAACAAGAGGATTAGTGAGGTAAGAATGTTGGATGATCACCACCCCACCTCATCCACAACTCCCCAAACTCATCCCAAAAGGATTGGATTGAGCACCACCATTCCAGAGAACTCAATGCTGGGGGGCTTTACACCCCTCTAGCCCATGCCTGGCATTAGGCATGGTGTCAATAGGTTTATGTTTATCTGCTCCAGAGACTCAGCAATAGGTTCAACTTAAAGTAGCTGAATGCATTCATTAGAAGGCATGTCCATAAACAGCTGGGCATATGGCATACGTCCAAAACACTACAATTCAGTGGGAGAAATGACACCTGTTTGTTACCAAGTCTTTACACGCCCTTGTGTAAAGTGTTAATTGGTGAGTGTGTTGCGGTGCTGATACAGTGACTTAAGCTGGTTGATTGGAGTGGTTCTCACCTCTGTGTTCTACATGTCTGGTCTCATGTCTGGTCTCATGGAGCCTCACGTTAGCGCTCTTCATGATGGCCCTGGTTTCTTTACACATGAATCTCATGCACATGAGAATCTCACGCACATTTCTCAGGCCACCCCTCTACACAACGACTTTTCCGGGTTGTATTAAGTATGAACATCAAGAAATGTTGACGGTCAGGCGTTACACCGAAATTTGCACGCCGAATTCTGTGGCTCTAGAGGGCGCTGTCGTGCGATATCTGCTCCCATGCCCTAAGCCAGGGTTCTTCAAATCCAGTCCTGGAGGGCCAGTGTCCAGCACTGTTTGCCAATTTCAAATCAAATCAAATCAAATCAAATTTTATTTGTCACATACATAGTAATACACAGTATAACTTGCAGTGAAATGCTTTTCTGACAGTCTGCCCACATCATAGCTATTCAATAAAGATCTAAATTTAAACTTAAACTAAACCTTAACTTAATGAAATAAAGTGCAAAAGTGCAAAAAAATTAATAAAAGTTACATTTAAGTTAAATTTAAGTTAAAAAAATAAAACATAAAAATATGAAAATATAAAAATATAAAAATATAAGAAGCAAAAAAAATATACAGATATATGTAGATATTTTAATTTAGTGTCCTAGTCCCTGTCCCCATTCAGGGCACGGATGGCTTGTGGAAAGAAGCTCCTCCTCATTCTCTCTGTGTTAGCCTTCAGGGTTCTTAAGCGTTTCCCCGAGGGCAACAGAGAGAACAGTCCATTGTTGGGATGACTGGGGTCCTTCACAATCTTCTTGGCCTTGGTCCAACACCACTTCTTGTAGATGGACTGCAGGTCAGGAAACTCCATCCTAGTGATTCGCTCTTCTGAACGTCTCACTCGTCGTAGCGCTTGCCTGTCCTGCTTGGTGCTGTTCCCAAACCAGACTGTGATGTTCCCCGTGAGGATGCTCTCGATGGTGCAGGAGTAGAAGGATCGTAGAGTCCTGAAGTCCTGAGAGATGGTCACTCCAAGGTATTTGAAGCTTCCTACCCTATCCACTGCCGTTCCACTGATGTGGACAGGTTGATAGCTCCTCTGCTGTTTCCTGCTAAAGTCCACAATCAGCTCCTTCGTTTTGCTGGCATTTAGCTGGAGATTATTATCCTGGCACCAGTTCTCCAGGGTTCTAATCTCTTCCAGGTAGGCCTTCTCGTTATTTCCTGAGGTCAGGCCCACCACAACTGTGTCGTCAGCAAACTTAATGATGTTGGTGGAGCTGGAAGTGGCTTTGCAGTCTTTCCCCACCTAAACACACCTGTCTGTTAATTACCGAGTGTAGTGGATTTACTTTAGCTGTGAAATCAGCAAACCGTGCTGGACACTGGCCCTCCAGGACTGGATTTGAAGAACCCTGCCCTAAGCAGTCTATGGTAGCTAGCTAGTCACTCGGACGCGCTGTAGCTTCTTCCTGTCGCTCTTCAACAAGCAAAGCAACGAGAAAGCTACATCTGTGTTATGGATCGTGGCTAAGATTCCCGAAGTTTTCAAATGTGGAAAACTGTCAGCGAAACTCCAAAAAGACTTAAATGTTCCTCTTTGTTTGCTAAAGGAAGCACAGCGAACAGATAACGCGCATCCGAGTAATTCACGCAGTCTGCGTAAGACGCACGTGCATGTGAACAGATATGGCGGAACAGCTCTCAGGATTCGGCGGTCACAGATTTCGGTGTAACACCTGCACTACGGCGCGCGCGCCCTGCTGCGCCCTGCTGCGCCCGCACTACGAACCAGCTTTAGCCCAGCACGCGTTTCACTGAGGTCACGCTTTCTCTCCGCGAACTGTTAACACTCGTCCGCCATAAAATTCATTAATGTAGGTGCGGGTCCGGACCAGAGCCCGCCTATAAAGTACCGCCTGCTGTAGAGGCTGCTGTGCACCCACCTCCCAGCAGATCA
Organism: Salminus brasiliensis; assembly: GCF_030463535.1. Lineage (NCBI taxonomy): Eukaryota > Metazoa > Chordata > Actinopteri > Characiformes > Bryconidae > Salminus > Salminus brasiliensis. The sequence continues at coordinate 18,259,188 of NC_132891.1, forward strand.
GCAGTTCTAATAATATAAGGAATAAGCAGGCCATCTAGCACCAAAAGTCATGCCTCATGCTTAGATTACTGAGAGCACATTTCCTCCTGCCTGATGGTTGATGTGAACACTACCAGAAGCTGCCATTGGATTGACTGACTGGATAAATGCATGCATTTAGCAGTTATAAAAGCTGCAGCATGGAAGGATGGAGGTGGGGTTAATACAGTTACCTTAAGTCAATTAGATTTGATACTCTTTTAGAAAAGAGGTACACAACTGTTATCAGAGTGGGACCCTTAGACCCAATTCAGATGCATTAATTAATTAATTAATTAATTAATTTCTTCATGCTTTTTAGCTTCTTGTTCCAATTCCATAGAACCCTTAGAACCCTTTAAAGTATCAATATGCACTCTTCTCCCTTATGAAATGCACGTTCGTGTCCAGACACTTCCAGTGTTGTTGCAGCCCTAAAAAAAAGTTGGGTAACAATTTTAAGGTAGAGGAATCATGCTGCACCAAACAACATCTGAACGGAACTACTGTCCAAGTATTAATTATTATATACAACTTAATTAAATAAATAAAGAAGCAGCCAATAAAACCACTGCCTAAGAGCATCTTAGACATCTGATTTAATAAGCTAGCTTGAATCGAAGAGCAAAACCTGCATTCTCTGTGGAGGCTGATAATGAACCTTTTTTCTGTTTACATCAAGAGTGCTATCAAATCTAAAGAATTGAACTGGAAAAACAAATAAAATGAAAGAAGTGAACTATGTCTCAGTAAAAAAATAAATAAATAAATAAAAAGATTTGACACACCCCTAAGCATGTTTTAAATGTAGAGGTCTATCAAGAGTTTTTACACCCTTTTTTTGTGCCTTGTACTTCGTTCTCTCCAAACTAAAAGAGAACGGTGCCCTCTGTTGGCCAGACATCGAGTCTCAGTTTGACCAACAATGACCCCTGATATTCTGCACCTCTGTAGTAGAAATCTAGAATCCTTAATAATAATAAAATAAAATAAAACACATATGATAAATATGCACAAAAAAACAACAACAAAAACACCACATACAGTGTCAACCTTAGGCACTGCACTCAACGCATTTCTGTGTTTGATACAACCTTGTTTAATAGAACGTTTGTACAACCAAGAATGTAAAAAAAAAAAAAAAGAAAACAAAGAAAACAAAAACCAGCTAAAATGAAGAGTGACTCACTTTCTTTTTTTAAAAAAATATTGTCTGTAGTCTGTACTTTGCCCCTTGTTCACAAACCGTTTTGAAAATTTTGGGAGGGGGAGAACAAAACAAAAACTGTAACATTGAAAGGCAATAACATTTCTTGGCAATATAAATATAGTGGTCTGAACAAGGTTTCAAACATCTTATTAAGGAAGAGCAGTTTGGAGCAACAGCAAAACACCGGCCGCCATAGGAATTGTTGATCTAACTGATACAAAACCAGAATTCCTTTTTTTTCTTTTCTTTTCTTTTTTTAACCCACATCTTGGTTCAATGTGCTCTTCATTTTAAATATATACATTCTCTATGCCAGTAGTCTCTGAGTATTTACTGCTCCCCATGGCATTTTAGGGGTACGTGTGGTCCGGGTAGTAATCTGGGACGCCACCCCCTCCCCTAACAGGAGGGTAGCCCCAGTTACAGCCGCCCCTCATGGGCCTGGGAGGGGGTCTGGACCGCATGGGCATGGGAGGGGGTCCTCTCCCTCTGTAGCCTCCGCGCATCATGTCCATGGGCCCTGGCATGGGCCCTCGCATGCCAAATGTGCCGCCGCCATGTGAGCCCATCCCTTGCAGTCCCCCTCGGCACATGGGACCCATTATGGCTCCTGGGATGGGAAGAAGTCCTCTTGGGATGGCAGCAGCACAACCCCTGCTGGATGCAGGCCCTCCAGCCTGGGGATGAGGAGGACCAACCCCCTGGCTCTCTGGGCAAGAGTTCAGTGGAGTCCTGCTGCCCTGGCTGCTAGGCGTGAGGCTGCCGGGTGTGCTGCCCTTTTCCAGCACAGCTTCCTGCAATGGAATTGTAGAAGGCGCTGACCCCAGGGTGCTTCCCTCAATCTTACTGTTAGGAATCCCACAGTCACCAGCTCCTACCCACAACGGATTCAAGGCAGCCGGAGTTAGTGTCCTTGCAGCTTCGTTCTGCGATGAAGGGAGTGGACCGAAAGGCCCCCTGTTTACTCCTGGTGGATAGCTCTGCTGCAGACCTGGTGCAGCTGCCCAGTTAATTATGGGTGGTGGTGGTAGTGGGGGGATGGGTGTGAGGGCAGGAAACACAGAAGGTTCTGGGTAACTGGGCAGAGATGAGGAGGACAAGCTTGAGGAGGATGTGAGGGCTGTAGACTTGATGGCTGTACTGTGTACATCCTGACTGATACTGCTGTTTGGCGCTACCACTGCATTATCAGCCTGGGCCTGAGGACAGGAGGTTGCCTCTGGAATTGGCAGTGCCTCTGCTACACTGCTGGTGGAGGCCTGGGGCACAGGCAGGGGAGAGGTGTTGGCAGGGGGCAGGGGAGCAGAGTTCGTAGGGTGTACTGTGGAAGGGTTAGGAGTGAGAGTGCTGGGGTTGACCTGGGGCAAAGCAGAGGCTTGAGAAAGTGGAGCAGTACTGCCATGGTTTAAGCTCATGGTGCCAGACTGGCTGAACTCTTGCCCTTGCGAGGCTGAGCAGGCAGGTGAAGAATAGGCTGAGCCCACATGGTACCCGGGGGAGCCAGAGTACGGACTCCATTGTGCTGAGCTGGGGTACAGGTAACTCTGGTGGGGATTAACCCCGAAACTGGCCAAGCTGTCCTCTAGGTCAGTTGAGGATGTGCTGCTCTGTCTGGATGCCTTGTATTCGGAGATGGCCGTCTTCAGAGCGTTGTAGTCAACGGGGTAAGACGACAGAGGGTCCTGGACAGAAAGGTCAGGGAGAGGGGGCCGAAACACCTCACTCTGGGGCAGAGGAGGGAGTGGGGTCCTCTCTTCCTCCACCTTTTTAGAGACAACAGCTGCCGAAGATGTATCCTCATCTGAGTCCAAAGACATGTCCTCCTCATCCACGCATGCGTCAGCCTCTGCTGTAGGGAAAGCAAGAAAAGAGAGCAGGACATGTGTGTATACCAAAATGTTTTCGTTTAGTCAAGGCATCATTATCCACACTCTAGTCAACACAGTGGTACCTGGAGCCGGGAGAACGGGGAGAACAGGCAGAGCAGGCACCTCAGATTTAGCATTGCTTATCAGGCTCTCAAAGTTAGTCATGACGTCAGTAATACTAGCAATCATGACCCCATTACTTGAGAACTTGGGAACATCAAGCCGCTTATCTGTGAAATAAACACAGCAAAAGATACTCAATAATGAACTCAACATGAAGTTCAGTTCCAGTGAAACTCAGGTCATTGTTAACAGTTAGATCAGATTTATAAAGGCTCACACTCCACTACTTCTTACAGTACTTACAGCAAAGGAATAGTGGAAGACAGTCAATTAAAGAGGACCGTACCTGTAAGGAAAATGATGTGTCGTAGCTGTGTGTGCTGTGCCTGTAACTTCACCAGACAGTCAAGATCTGGAGCCTGCCTTGAGGGAGCGTCACACTCATGGTAAGGCAAAAACTCCACTAAGTGCTTCTTTTGATAGATTGTCAGCAGGTTCAACAAATCCAGAGCTTCAGTGTTTAACCTGTGAAAGGACAAGATAAGAGGTAGCTGATATACGGTTGCTCTTAGGATACTTGAACATAGAACACATTTCTGAAAACTGAGTGAAAGTCAGCCTCACCTGCTGAGCTCTTTCAGCTTCTTCTGAGTCTTGCAGTGTACTTTCCACTTCCATGACATGTTCTGATTCTCCAGGAACTGAAGGAACATCTGCATCTTATCTGCAACCCAGATTAAAAAATAAATAAAGAAAAAGAAAAAGAAATTACACACTGCCATTAATTAAGGCGAAAATGCTAATAATCTGAATCCACTTAATGAGCTATAAAATGCATGTCTGGATACTGGTAGATTTTTATTTTTGTTTTTTGTTTTTTACACTGAAGAGTACATGCTAACAACACCTCAACTGAAAAACAATTAAAATCCACTACATAAGCATGAACAATAAGCTCTGTCCTTACTAACAGAGGCCACAGTAAACAGTCAAGATCTGCTGCACTGAGAAACTGTCCTGCAGGTTAGGCCTGTTTAAAGCTTAAAAACACAGCTAACACAAAGTAATCATATGAAATGATGCAGTGTTGATAAAAGAATCGAGGCCCTCATCACTTTAGATGACTCCTGAGGTGATCTACAATTTACCTAATTAGTTTAAAAGCATGTTCTGGTATAAATGCCTTTCAAATACTTTCCATGTTCCATCATGAAGGGCAGTATTTTCTAACTGACTGAATATGCCACAGAGAGAACAAACAAATTATGAGAAATTGGAGGTCTAAGGAATAATCTAAATTAAGAATGTCTTCTTGTACTTTGTCTACCTTGACTTTTAGAAAAGTGAGTGGGCTAAATTTGTGTGGATAAGGCAGGAATCCTACATTTCACATCTCTTAATGAATTTACCACCCCTGAACACTTTGAAAACCCAATCAAGCCTAGAGAGATTTAACAGCTTTCTATATCCAATGACTAGTACTCACCTAGAGTGATGTAGTCAGAGCTAAGGATGAGCTCATCCGACACGATGAGGCCCCCGGAAACAAAAAGCTCATTATAAGTGCGGTTTTTCACATCATCTAAACTGTCCACTCCAGCGAAGTACACCGTAGACAACTTCTTCAGGGACACCAGTGCTGGAATCTAGAGGGACAAATTTTTAGTGCTGTTTTAGTTCATGCAGAGAAGACCACACTTCGTCTCAGCTAACATTTCTTCAATGTTCTTAACAGATATTCGGTGAGTTCACTAGCTCTGTCCAAAGTGTAAACAGAAAGACCCGCTGAAACGTCATACGTAAGTATCTCAAATGGTCAAACTGATTCTAGCCAAACACCAGCAGATACACAGGGCAGTACCTTGTGAACATGAGAAGCTATGTCTTCATTCTGAATGATGACCATAAACTTTTGCTGACAGTTGTTTTTCAGGTACGTCTGAGGGTTGCACTCAATGTTGCCGAGGCTTTCCAAATATCCCTGTGAGCAATCGAGAGAATCTGGCTGAGGAAACAGTAAACTACAGATAGCATCATTATAAGGCTGCTAGAATCCACAGGCCTAAAAATCCTACCTTAATCTCAGTGCAGAGCTTGTTTTCATCCTGCTCCCCTCTCTGGATGTAAAACTTCACTGCGTTCATCTGCATGATCTCCACCAGAGTGCATAACACATCTGGCTTGAGCTGGCCAATCACGCTACTTCCACCTGCCTGAGCTGGCTCAGGGGGCAGCTCTGATACCAGAGGGAGAGCAGTGCTGGCTACTGAAGGCAAGGATTTAGGACTCTCTGCAATGTTGGGAACTTTAGGCTCAGTCTTCTTCCCAGGTGTGGGCAGGTGCAATTCTTTGATGGTGCCCAGGCGAGTCTTGCTGGTAGGAGAGGGCTGTTTCTTGGAGGTAGGGACAGGGGCAGGAGTTGAGGCAGAGGTCTGAGGCTTGTGTTCAGGTGGTGCTGGTTTGTGTAACGATTCCTGTGATTTAAGCTTAGGGCCTGGTTGTTTGGAGTGGAGGGGAGCAGGAGGAGCAGCAGCAGGACGTGCAGTAACCATAGCAGGAGGAGCTGCTGCTGGAGGAGGAGGAGTTGAAGCAGGAGCAGGAGCCGAGGGTAGAGGAGAAGGTAGAGGAACAGGGGAAAGCTGAGCAGTAACAGTAGGAGCAGTAACAGTAGGAGCAGTAACAGTAGGAGCAGTAACAGTAGGAGCAATAGGATTGGCCACAGAGTTTGGAGGAGCACCAGGTGAGCAAATTATAAGGTTCATTTTTTCACACAGCGTGCTGACGTAGGTCTGCACAGTCGGTGGCGAGATGTAGTTTGACACATACTGAGAAAAGGTGGAGTTCAACCCATCGACTCTGCTCTTGTGCCAGGGTTGCTGGGGCTGGGAAACATACAATATTTGTTGGTTGTCCATCACTTTCTGAATTCCTGTGCAGAGGTTTTGGAATTCCTGGTCAAGGATGGAGTCTAGCGTTTTCCCAGCTGCCTGCCCCGGTTTGTCTGTCCCCAACACAGCCACATCAGCCACAGGGTCAGGAACTGTAGACAGAAAAAGAGAACTCCCTTAGCCAAACCTTACGCATGTAAAGTAGGCAAGTTGGTCAGACAGACAGTATGTGTGCATATATTTATTTATTATACATATTGCTGGTGCTCTTGTCTGATTTTAATCAACTGATTTTCTGACATTCTTAGTTATTATTACAGTTATTATACAGTTACAGTTAGTTATTTCAGTGACCATTGTGGGGTTTTCTTTCTTTAATGGAAGGGTACCAACAATTTTGTCCATGTGTGTATATAAATATACTTGTGCGCAGACAGAAAACTTCAGTACACCAGAATACTGTTAAAAGGCCTTTAAATCACGCTGAACCGATTGAACCCATTTCAAAAACCACATGCTGCGGCAACAGTAAGAATTACAGTCGAGATTACGTAATAAGCAACAGGGGACAAATAAGGAATACCTGTGGAGACCGATTTCCACGGTAAGCGGTTATGGCTGAGGGTTTCAGCTGTGCGGGACAGCTGCTGCTCGATGCTGGAGGACGGACTGCACAGGTCCATACTGCTAATACTGCATGCCTACACAACAACCCAAATAATCATTTTTAAACTTATGCTAAACAGCAAAAACAAATCAAGTCAGGTTGTATAGCGCTTTTTACAACTGGTGAGGTTACAAAGCAGCTTTACAGAAACAGTAATCAGTAAAAAAAGACAAGAAATCAACATCATAGGAAGACGTGAAAACCTAAGACCCTCAGTGAGCAAGCCAAAGGAGACAGTGGCAAGGAAAAAAAAAAATCCCCCATAGCTGGAGGAAGAAACCTTGGGAGGAACCAAGACAAGGGGGACCCATCCTCCTCTGGTAAGAAATATTTATAAATTATTGATAAAATACCTTTACTAAGAAAGCAAGAGCGGAGGTAAGGGAGATAAATAAATAAATAAAGAAAGAAAGAAATAAACAAACAAACTATCTATTATACTTATACTCTACTTATCTAATAATCTATTTTTACATTTTTCACCTGACAGTTATTCTTTATATTCAGCATTTCATGATGAATGGACCAATGGAAATGCACCAAAATGGAAATGCACCAAAATTACTTACAATATTTTTAGTATTATTACTTAAAATATTTTTAAATTGTGCTTCTGTAATATTGAGATTTAGGAAACAACATGTTTTTTTCTGGAGATACAGTAACCACATAAAATACTGTGCAAAGGTCTCATGTATTGTAGGGAATTCCTTCATAAATACTTCTATTGGAGTTAAGCATCTTCTTGCCAAGAAAGAAAAATAAAAACATCAAATACCGGACAAGAAATACTTCACTTTCAATGGAAAGCAGTACAAGTAACCTTTCATATTGATCCATTCATCCTGAATTTTTTATAAAGAACCACTACAAGATTCAAATAAATGTCAAACAGGGAGATGCAAGGTTTTGCATTCCGCCAAGTCCGATTTCTGAAACTACACAGGAATTGTGCTCCAAAATGTATGAAAACATAAGGACACTGCATGAATGGAGAGTGAAGACCCAAACCTCCAGGTAGTCCTGTGTGGCCTGTTCCTCCTCAGCGGGCCTGGTGCGTAGGTCACGGTCACAGTGGGTGGTGAGCTCTGAGGGCACGATGGCCCGCTCTGGCCTTAAACAGTCCTTGTGCTGCGAGGACAGCACAGAGGCAGCAGGTGCTGTGGAGGTGGTGGTAGTGGTGGTGGTGGTGGTGGTGGAAGCAGCGGCAGCAGCAGCGGCAGCAGCAGCAGCAGCAGCAGCAGTGGAGCCCTGGGCAACCCTGTTTAAGGCGCTGAGGAAAAGCTTGAGGAGGGCCTGTGTGTCCTGAAGGGAGGCACTGTGGGTCACTTGCTCCCGCAGATCCGTGTCACACAGCCCCATGTCGTCCATCATTGATGACAGAGAGATAGACTTGTCGCCCTGAGGAACTGCAGGCACAGACAGGAGAATGAAGAAAGATGAATGAGAGAAGATGCAGCGTGAACAAACATACCATGCTCCGTACAGCACATGGGCAGAGAATCCGCAGCAAATAGTGGTCTACAAGCTGCACAACCAAACAGAGAGCCCACTGTACAAGTCACCACTTTTAACCCAGAGCCCCACCTCCCCTGCACTTCCCTAATTTATTTTATTTATTTATTTATTTATGCTTCTTGGCATCTACGGGCTAGCCCCAATCTGGAGCACTAGGAACAAACAGATTTTTCAGCTCCAGCTAAAGCCGTTTTTCACCTTCTAATAATGTGAGGTTAAATAAAGGATAAATCTTCAACTAGGTGGTGCACAAAATTAAGAATACATCATTAATAAGTATATTTCTTATCTAAAAATAGGTACAATCACAGTCAAGAAAAAAGGGAAACGCTTTGTAGGAAAACCTTTCACACAACTATTTCATCCATAAATGCACACATACATTACATGGGCATATTAAAAAAAAACTTTTGATAAGTGGGTTTATACACATAGCTACTGAATGCACTATTTAACACCCATTACTATATATATTTTTATATCTATTTCTAGGTATTCTCTTGTATGCTTTTATCTGTCCACATGACAGTGAAGTAGTTCTGAATATCAGTTGTCATAACTTTTTGATGAACTGCCCAGCCATATTTCAGAAATTTTCTCATTTTTCATTGTTGTCATGACCGGAAAACAAGTCTCCAACTATTCAAGTTTTCCCGATTTCCCAAGACGATTGTGAACCCTGCTCACTTTTACAGCTGCAACGACAATCTGACAAAACGAATGAACTACATCTGTGTGTGAATAATTCTTGAGGAATGTGCAAAATCACTTAGCAAATAAAATTTCTTCGCATCTTGTTAAAAATCGCAATCCGTATCAGTGGTGATATGGAAAGGGCAAAGGGAGACAAAATTCCAGTGAATCAAATAATCACAAATTATATTACTTTATGTCTTAATGGATTACAGAAACAATCATTAGTTAAAGCCTTCCTCACCTCTCCCTTGCTCTCCATTGCTCAAGAGGCCCGTGTTCAGGTATTTGCTGACGCTGCTAGGCCCATCGCCCTCCAGTCTCCTCTTGAGGCCAGCAGTGTCCCACTCTTCACTACGCTCCTGCCCACAGCAGTCCTCCTTACTCCGCGCTCGTTTGTGCAGCTGGATCAGTTTCAGCAGCTTCTCCATCTTTTCCTTGTCGTATTCAGCCTGGCCCATCCGGGCCCTCTGGGCACTGCCGTTGGACTGTGCAGGTGCTGGACCTGACCTGCTGCTGCTCGAGGCACGATCCGAACCACCCCAGTCCGACACAGGGCTGTACTCCTCATCTCCTCCACCCGGTGGAGACGCAGCCCCACCCTCTCCACTGTCCACCAGGCCCTGCTGCAGCCGCATGACCGGCAGCTGAAAGTTACCTGGTCCACATAAGTAAGTGTTCAGAGCAGAGTCCACACCCTTGGGTCGAGGTGCAGGGTGCAGGTTGGGCCGCTCGTCCAGGTTAGTCCGGTACTCTGGCATGACAAAAGGCCGGCCGACGCCTTGCTCCCTGATGCCCAGGTAGTCCAGGGCCTGTTTCTTAACCCCGACAGCCAGGTCTCTGGGGACATTGGAGCGCAGCTTGAAGAAGGCATGGTGCAGCGCAGGTACAAAGGTGTCTAGGTGCTCAGTGATTGGGTCTTTGGGCTCTAAAGGAACTGCAGAGTTCTCATGTAGGCCACAGTGCTTTGACACTTTGGGTGGGCAGAGGGGTGGTTTGGGGACACAAGAGTAACCTTGTCAACTTGTGTTTTTCATTACATTTAAAAAATAATAATAATAAAAGTTAAGAAAAAAAGAATACTCACATAACCGTGTCGTGATTCTTGGCTCTTGAAAAACAAAAAGTGCCTGTAATCCTCGGTCGCTCCTCCCTCGCCTCTCTACATGTTTCGGTAAATGACAGGCAGAAAGTAATTGTATGCTGTATGATGTAATCAAACATCAATGATAAGTAGTCAGAAGAGTGAGTAGATATGAATACAGCGTGAGCCTACCATTAGAACTGTGCATGTGAGACGACGATAAGAGAAACAGAAAGCCTCTGTCCACCAGTGGCTTTACAAGGACCTGGACAAAAGCAAACAATAAGAATCAGCCAAGGAGCCCCAGGTTTGCATCTTTAGAGACGTTTTCTGATCATCTTAACTAATAAAAATCAGGAAAATGTAAGAAAGGCTAAAAGGCAGAACAAGGAAGCTCCGATCTACATTTGCATTTGGATACAGACTAGCCATAGCAAGACCACTCGATACAATTACAGCAAAAAATACTACATGTGAACTTCACAAGCACTTACAATCTTATAGCATGGTACGTTACAAATTCACACAAACACAAACAACTATTACCAACATTTCAACCCCTAGAAAATTTTCTAAATCCCTTGAACTATTCTCTAGACATAGGTTATGTACTGTTCTCTCTACCTGAACACTGGCTGCTACTTATTCCTGCACTGTACAGTCTGTTTACAAAACCAGGTTGGTCCACTCCTGCACTTTCACTGATGTTAGTGTAGTAACGTAGTCTGTACCTTAATCACCCAGGCTCCATGCAGACATTCGCACATTTGTCTTTTTACTTATTGTCTCTGTACTACAGTATGTCCTACCTATCTGCACCAGAGACTTTTTCTGTTGTACTGTACAAGCTTGTATTAGTATAATGACAAAGTTGAATTTAATTAAGTTAATGCTCAAAACACTCACCTCTACAAAGATGTCATCAACTAGTCATTAACATGCATCCTATCATATTTTAGAAATGTTGAACAGTTTAACAAAGAACAATAAAATAAATAAATAACTCACCATTTTTTCCCTCTCCATTCTGTGCAGAAGCCCAGACAGGCAGTTGCCTTGTTTGGTCTTCCCCATGACTTCAAAGAGACTGCCATACATCCCACACTTCAGTGCTGCCACAGAGAATAACCAGGATTTTGAGGGACAAAGTAAACAAACGTGACTTGCAGTAAACCAGTAGCCACTTGAACTGCTGGTTTTGTTAAATGCATAACATATGAAGCCACCCTTCCTTCCCTCCAATTAAAATATCTTAATGTCAAGCAAGTGGCAGAAATGTAGCCAGTAGTGGTGATTGTAAAAGCACTACTTTTACCCTCTCGTGATCCACTGTAGGTGTCCCACGAAAGCAGTGTGGAAGGAATTTTCCTCTTCATTTGATCAAGGTGCATCGCCATACTTATGTCAATTTTGTCAGGACTAAAAGTCAAGAAACAGAGAACGAAAAACCCACATCATTAGGCTCCACCTAGGGTGTTACACGACACATTCGATTCTACAACAAAGATATGCAAACAGGATGCGAAATGTAAAGAGGGCCTATATACAAAACTGAACAATTCAGCAGTCAGAAGAGAAAACCCAGTGTAAGCTCAGGTCAAAGCTAATGCACATGAGAAGTGGGGTTAAGGTCACTTACAGTTTGAGGGGAAGGAAAGGGAGACTGGGGGAACGGATGCACACTTGATACAGCTCTTCCCCCCTGTTCACCAGCGGGCCACTCCACACTGTGTACCTTCGCCGTACTGCCAAAAACAAACGCAATTCAGTGAGTTCTCCTTCAGCTAACACTGATAATGGGATAGTCTGGAGTGGGCAGAAATAGAAAAAGAAAGTGACTGAGCACAAGAATAGTACTTTTACCAGTTCTACTACCAAATAATCCAATAACAGGAAGATGACTTACCTCTATGTCCTTCATACATAGCACCGCTTATTCTAAAACAAAAAAGAAAAGATTTGATATTTTAAAATTTATAAATAAATAAATAAATAAATAATAATAATAATAATAATAATAAGAAGAAGTATAGAAACAATGTACGCAACACAAGAGGTAGATATGGTAATCACTAATTGTACCATAAAGAATACACACTTGAATAATGAATAATAAACCTACAGACTTAACCCATGTGACTGGCCTCTAGAAAAGGAACACCTGCACATTAGAATTCATAAACCCAACACTGATTCACCTTCAGCCTCCTCTGGATTAACTGAATACATGTTTAGATGGTTCTTCTCACACTGTTACAAACATGGCTCTTTATGGAACTTGCAGTTCCTCTATTGCTTTGCTCAAAGAGCTATTTCAAGAGCCTTTATTTTTTTAAAGCATAGAGTATAAAGCAGGAGAAAGAGCACTAATATCATGATATCAGGCTAATTTCAAGACATTTGCCTCATATATCCAACAACAGAAACTCAGCCCTCCCTTACAAAAGGCAGCAGCTTTTAGGAGCAAAGCTCAGAGAGAATCTGACACCAGTAACTAAACCCACAATCAATCTGATTCTTGGCGATCCAGAGAAGTAATATATGCCAGAGATCCTGTACCTGTGAGTGGCAGTGGCCGATTCTTTGCCTTTGTACTGGAAAGACACCACAGCATACGGACACACGTGTCTGGGCCGGGACCGCAGCTCCTCAAACGCAAACTCATAAAAGTATTGCTACAGATCAGAAAGAAGAAAAACAAAAAGGTATCAGTTACAAGACCACCCCAAAAATAACAGGCGTAGACTGTTGCATGTGCTGAATCCACATTCACTGCAAAGTAAAGCAATAATGCAATTAGGCACAGGTGCAGACTTCAGCGCATACAATACAGAAACAGGAACAAACATAGATCCACATACCTGAGTGAGCTCAAAGGCCCTATATGATAATAGTGAGGTCACTTTGCTGGCGTTTTTGTGCACATGGCAGTCAAACTTAGGCGCCGGTTCCAGATTACTCTTCGGCATATTTTCAAATATGCTTTTCAGTTTACCCTGTGGAACAAAAGGTCACGGGTCATGGAAATGAGTCAGAGAAAACCCTCATCAATTTACCGATCTAAAAATACACAGACTTTCTTAATGTGACGTAAAAGATATATAATATAAAGATTACCTTCATGATTTTAAATATAATAATATCCCCAGAAGCACCTGCTTCGAAAGGATTCATCTGCAACAAATCTGAGTATTTTGAAAGGTAAATCCCTAAAAAAACAAATAATTCAGAATTATTTATTTTATTTTATTTTTATCATTTTATAAGACAGACATACCTACAGCATTCTGGTGAACCTTGCCTGTTACCAGTACTCGGTTTACTTAGATAAATATCAAATATTTACAGAACTTTTTCAGTAAACCAATGGAAACAGCATCCTTTACAAAAAAGGAAAATACCTTATCAAACCAGAAGTAAAAATACAACAACAAAAGGTTTGTACCTTGTTATGTTCAGGTTAATTAAACTGAAAATAAGTTAACAAGACAAGGACTTTAAATATCGAGCACAATTAAGTCAATATTTTGAATGCAATCCGGTATCTATCCAAGTCAGTGCACATGCTTGTTTACTTAATAAAGTGAAATTAAAATGACGACTGGCTGACGTGCTCTAAAACACTATGCTGAACGCTGGTCAAAGAATATGAGAGAGATATTATTTACTGATATAAAATTCTATTTTATAGGTCCTGGAGATGGTGTTGTGAATATCTTCACTTCTTTACACATTTTCTTTACACTATTTGTTCTGCAATTTTCTTCCAAAATAACAATAAGGCAACGTCAGTTTTGTAGAACGCTCTTTTAGCAGAGCAGCAGTTCTCAGGATACCTGCGTTTACTTATGCTATCAATGCCAACTTAAACACCTCCTCAAACCATTAGCTGTTCAGATACTGAATCAACGTCAATCAGCACTAGAGGATCATTTTCCATTAGCAGTGGGTGTGTATTGACATGCTGTAACATGAGTCTATGATGGTTGTATTTACAAACAACTTCAGTGTGCAGAACATAAAGAGAGCCGTCACTCATTTTAAGAGAACACTTGTATAGTTACCTTTAGCAGGATTTCCCAAATTGCTAAGCCGTGCATGTCCCACTGACAGGCCCTTTTCACAGATCCAGTGAGTCTGCAACAAGAGAGAGAGCGTTACGCTGCTTATTCTTCCCCCTCACCACATTCCCACAATTTCGTGAGAAACCCAGAAGGTGTAATGATAGTATAAATCAAATAGTCTCACCAAAGCTCCCATCTGGCTAAGAAACACATGCAGCTGCAGGCCTTACCTTGCTTGTGTCAGGCAGCAGAAAGGCGTAGGAATCTGTGAGTTCAGCTTCTGTCCTTCCAGCCTGTTTGAGTTCCCTTTTCTTCTCAACAAACTGCCACAACAAACACAGGCACATTAACCCCAACATTTCAGAAAGGTACAGGCCCGACTGAAACTGCCAGTAAAGGCATGAAGCTACTTTTCGGTTTATATGTGAGAACCAATCATGATCAGAAATCACTACTGTAACAGCAGACGACCAACGAAAATGGACCAATAAATATGCCACGTTCACAATGAGTAAACACGGTTCTATTCAGTACTATTTAAGAAAGTGCTGCTTAATAAGCTGTGCTGTTGTGTAAGCTACTACTGAGACTGGAGGAGGAGCATGCTGGACCGGGGGTGTTGATCTGTGCTGGCTGTTTACAAACCTCAAGTGTTCCAACAATGCGCTTACATTAGATATCATAAATAAAAGTATGTCCATGCTCCACAGCTTGCACTTCTAATGCAAATTAAGCTCCCGAACATACCTCTTTCTCCAGAAGCTCGCTGTGAACGAGACACGCTCTGGTGTAGGTGAAAGCTCCTCTAGAAGAAGCATCCAGATAGAAGGATGAGAGAAGCTTCACAAGCTCCTCAAACTCCCGCGAATCTGGAGGCAGCATCTGAAGGAGACCTGGAGAGCCAAAGCAAGAGAAGTGGCGTTAGGATAGTCAGTACGCCGAGACACAGAGAAAAGCTCTCTTTAAACCAACTCAAAAATGCTAGCTGCATCAAAATCAATCAGGTTAAAAAAAATGATCTCATCTAGATGTACAGATGTTTAACAGCAGGGAACCAACCAGTGGGAGGTCCCATGTAAAGCAGCAAGTGAGGAGACAGTTCCTGAAAGGTGAAGCATGAGGCACTACAGCAAAAACTTTTATGAGCTCTTCAGCAACAGATCGGGCAACAGAGACAGGTAAACCCCCAACTCCACCACTGTTACTATGGTGATGGTCCTAGTCTAGACTGGTCAACAAGCTTGTGAGGCATTTCTGCAGCTCTCGGATGGACCGAAAACCCATTGCATCCCCAGCATCTCCCAACTCATTCATGTCTGCTTGAAACCAATACAGACAGCACACCTAAATGTACACATTCCTGATAATGTTGTCCTCATGACAGCCCCGGAAATGGCCTTAATCATACAAGACCACTATGAGAACTACCCATCTTTACTGAACTACATGCTACAATATTTATGATTAAACATCATGCACTCATCATGCAATGTAGGGTGAAAAACAGGGTGACTGAAGAGTCACTGGACTTTAACATGGGGGTTAATGGGGTCTGTAATCAGAAGTGCTCTTCAAAGTTGCAGTGCCAGGGGACGTCAGGCATTGCCCAGTGTTGTGGTCAGTTAATCTGCCTACATTACTTTTGTATCGGTGGATGAGGAGTGGCAAAACAGTGTCATGTGGTGTCAGCAGTGTTGTGGCGAACCCTGGCAGCTAGCTGTTACAGTTGCAGGCAGCTAACAGGCTAGCCTCCACTCTCACAATCAAAACACTGCACTAAACGGACACGCTCGTGAAAAGCAGCGCTTCTGCACAGGTGTACGAGTGCACCGCACGAGGCTCTGCATTTCACGTGCTTCTCGCCCTGAATTTGCACAGTAGCTGCCCAGCTAACTAACGTCTGGCAAGCTTGCCGTTCATGTGGCGGCTAAATAACACAACATGCTGCTTCGCACAAGCACCCGAACCCACGGCAGACCATCCCACAGAGCCACGGCCACGTCCAGACACACCGCGAGCTCAGCAAGCCGGACTGCTGGACTACAGTCGGGGGCTAGGTTACTGTGGAGAGCGGGATAGCAGGCATGCAGGACGGACAAGCTAGAAAACCGAGAGCCCCTTTCAGCCTGAGGAATGCCAGTAAAAGGGGACACAACCTTTCCGTTCCTTAATCTTCCGAGGAATCTGGAAATTCCTCCGTGGCAGTTCCTCGGGGGACTTGTGCAACGTCGACGGAGAGCCGCCGCCGTGCTTGGCGTCTGACAGCGAGCTTCTCCGCCGCTCAGCAGCGTCTTGCTCAGATATTTGCTCGTCTTCACAACCAGCCTGATCGCCATTTTGCTTGGATGTGGTCGCGGTGGAGACTGACAATTGTTTCTGGCTCTCGCCGCCGTCCACGGACAAGCCGCCCGCCTTCACGCCGTCCTTGTCGAGTTTTCTGTCTTCGCTGAAATTGCAGGCCATTTTTTTTCGGGGAGGGGGGAGGTGGGGGGAGGGGGCCACCGATCACCTCGTCGACGAGCGATGAAGTTGGTTTCAGCGCCGCTTCACGGAGTAATTCTCCTTCTCAACCAGCCTCCTCCGCCATTATGCCTCTGACGTAATGCTTCCCCACCGCTGCGAAAGTCTGGCGTCACTGTTTACAGGCGGCCGCGCGCCACCCAAAGGCCGCGGGGACGCATAGCAAGCAGAGCCGTTCAGTAAGCGCTGGGTTACAATAATTGAGTTTAATCGGGGTTGTTCGTGTTGTGTGATTAAAAGGTCGGAGAGCACTGCTGTGAGCTGTATAGGGCGTTAATGGCATATGATTGTCATTAAGCCCCAAATGAAGGGGATGGGGTAATGGCTGATTTTTTTTTTGTATTACTAAGATGTTAAAAGACTTCAAATGTTGCCTCGTTATAAAAATATCCCTAATTTAATAAACTGTTCCTTCGATTAAAAATCGTTAATATTTGCTAAGTTGAGACGGCGCGTGTGGTGAGAGCGCGAGATCAGAGCTGGCTAATGCGTGAGAGCCGTGTGCAGTCCTGCACAGCGTCTTTGGTTCGTGTACAACCTGTCTCAGGTTAAACTCAGTTTATCAATTCCTAAATGTATCCAAAATTGCAATATTCCCTGCGATCCGGTTCTCCTGTAGTGCAGCACAGTGTTTCTTTTTTTTTAATGTGCTGCTTAAACCTCGGGACAGTTACGTAGGGTTAGATATAGAGGTCTAATGCTGTTAAAAAAGGCAGTGAAAACTGATTAAACACAAATAAGTTGCACAACAAATTTAAATAAACAAAAAAAAAGGAATTAATTTAATATACTGTATAAAAATGAAAATTTTAAAGCTTCAAATGTAATTTTTGCTGAAAGTCTTATCTTGGGTGCATAGGCTGAAAAACAATTCCATATGGCTAAAAAAAAAAAAAGCAAACGACTCCCACACCAAAAACAAAGGGTAACATAAGCCACAAAATGAAACAATTAAAAATGAATCCTGCCATTATGAAGAAATCAGGCTGAAGCTTTGTAGAGTCTTTGGACTACAAGCAAAGACTGCTCATTCCGAAACAATCATCCTGTCACTGAAAACATTTTGAAAATGGCACAAATAATTGACAGCAAATGTGTCCACTTTTACTCAAACTCTCCGCAGCTTCCTCTGCTGTAAATGTCGTACTCTTTGAAGCGGATGTAGTCCTTCAGGCTGTTTGGTAGCGGCAAGAAACTGATAAAAACCGGAGCCCTAAGACGCAAGCGACCAAGGGACTCCCGGATCTTAAGTCGACACAAATGCTTCAGGCTCCTGCAGTTTTCTGCAAAGACAGTCAGTGCAAAGTTATAATACTGGTTAGCTTAAATACTCTGATATTGGCTTTTCAGGTTTTGGCGAGTAAGATGTCGTAATTTTATAAGCTCCATCAAATTGAGGCCTGCCTTAAACTATCCTTACAGTCAATGCTTCCATAGTAAATCTCAGCGCGAGCATGTGTTGCTACTGTTCACCCACCTTGAATCCTGCAGATATCTGGCCATTGTTTCTGTTGTACCAGGACGCTCTTCAGCTTGGAGCAGAAGGTGACATGGTCGACATAATCCAGCATGATTCTGACCACCTGGCCTGCCATGTGCTGGAGCCAAGACACGGTGATCACTTCACAGAACTGCAGACAGAAATGTAGCATAAATGTGCTATAGATGTGCCACGGGAATAGTAAAAGCATAGTATATAAAAAAAGTATCCACACCACAAAACACCTCAGTTACTGAGGCCTCTGTAGAACTGCAGTACAGCCAGCATCTGCCTAGGGACTGGAGTTTGTTAGCACCAACACAGTCTGCAAGTTTATTCAAAATGCAGTCTTTGGGCTGCATATTTTTGCTGGAACTGGCAACCCTAATTGAAACACTCGTTATTTTAAAAGCCAGAATTCCAGTTCAACCAGTAACTGTAACTGTAGTTACTCCCTCTTGAGCAGTGGTTTGCAGTGCTAAATCAAGGAACTTCTTATACTGGTTGAACTGATACATTTAATGGAGTACCCCATTATATGAATGTAAAGAATGGTGCACCCCATAGCTTCAAATTTGATGTGATTTGGTTGTCTAGCAAGTTGGTGTCTCCTGTTGTAGCTTCTTCCTCCCTTTCCTATCAGGTTTCCATGTAACACACCCATTAAGAATAACTGGGCCTTCCCACCTACCACCACATCTTTAATGACCGAGGTGCTCCATCCCTCATAGTCCACTGGGACGTGCAAGCTCTGGCCGTAGGGGCACTCGAAGCAGCGCTGCACGTCATAGCCGTGGTTGAGGAGCATGCGCAGCATTACTTCATCCTTTAAAGCGTGCTGCAGGGCTGATGGGAAGTGTGTGGTGTTTATGCGCGAGTAGTAGTTGACGTTGGCGCCGTAACGCAGCAGGGTATTGATGAGCTCGTAGTTGCCCAAGCGCACGGCCACCTGCAGGCAACTGACTGGATCCTGGTTGGCCATGGCACCGGCCTCCAGCAGCAGACGAGCGCACTGCACGTCATTGTTGGACACCGCAAAGTAAAGCGCTGATCTTCGCTCGTCATCGTAGTTGCGGCGGACGCGAGGATGCAGCATGAAATTGGGGTCGAAGCCGCTCTCTAGGAGCAGCTCCAGGCACTGAAAGTGACCGCCTGCAGCCGCAGAATGCAGTGGACTCATGCCACTTTCTTTAATAGCTTCTTTTTTAGTGACTGGAATCAGATGCTCTAGTGCCCTGCAAGGAGAGGATGAAGAGTCACAGCAGCATAGTGCATGAAAGAGAGAGGGGTGAGATGTGAACTCAAGGTGAAGTAAACGTTGGCTAGCTAGTGCAAACAGGGACAAATAAGAATTAACAAGAAGTAAAGTCTATGGATTTGTGTAGCCATGGAGAAGAGTAATGGAAATGATGGGGAGTGGGATTAGCAGAGGCTTATTATAATTTAAAGAAACAGACACTCTGAACAGGGCTGTTTAGACAGGGTGAAAATAGTGCTGTGATGCTTTGGTCCTTGTGGTAACAGTTATAGTCTTTCCAATTTATGCCTATTGCTCCCCTAAAAATTCATGACAGAAATTTTGCGGCCTTTATAATCATCTTAGGGAGAATGCTGCCACACCCCCATTGTAAAGCTTAGCCCCATTTAAAAATGTATAGTAATGGCCCTTCCACCTTTCAGCAGATAGCTGAGGGTGGTTGGGTAATGCTTGTTGACAATTCCGTAGAACTTTGAGTCACTGAAGGACACCCTCCAGTGTTACTGCAGTCTTGTTCTTGGGACTGTGTCTGCTGAAAAGTTCTCTTTAACATTACTTAACATTTCCATATAAGTGGTGTCAAGCTCTGGAGCTGGAGCACTAATGTCCTGCATATTATGTGATTTTGCTGCTTTAGCACATGCAATACTGCTAATTACCAGACGCTTTGGTATATGTGTAGCAGGCAGTTCCATAAGAGTATTGAATAGGACAGCTACAGGCAGCCTATCACTCACAGCAGATGGCCACGGTAAGCTGTACGGTGGATGGGTAGATGGCCAGTGTGTGTGGGCGTGTTGGGGTCAGCTCCATACTCTAACAGCACAGAGATGATGTCAGGGTTTCCAGACGCTGCTGCCTCAAATAGCACCGTTGGAGAATCTGGACTTTGAGGGTTTGACCATACCCTGGCACCTAAGAGTGAGTTCAAAAAGTGGGTGGAGAAAGAGGAGGAGGAGAGGGATGTGAGTATAGAGTGAACATGCAGAGTGCATAGATGCACGTCTCACAAAACGAATGCCAGTATAGTCTATGTTCCCATTCTAACAGTCTCTTCCCCATTGCACATTCCTTCCACCCTTGAGCATGGGTAAGAAAAGACTCCCACCAACCTTGGAATCTTTTCAAACCTTCAGCTACACAGCTCAAATGTCAAGTGCCTTGATGTGCCCAAGAGCCATGCTTCAAGGGTCAGTTGTGTTTATAAGAACCTGCAGATGGCATAACAGAATAGAAATGGTGGGGCTAGTCGCATAACCTACAGCAGTGTAGGTAGGCAGGGCAATTGGACTGTGTGGTTAGCTCCAGTTATTTAGCCAGCCAGAGGCAGTCCAGTTTGTTTTCGACAAAGTGGACAATGGAGAAAAGACATGGCAAAAGCTAGCAATGATTTGTTAGCTTTGTGTTAGCTTTTAGCTTAGCGCAGATCCCAGCTGGCTCCCCTCATCTTTTGCTTTGTTGCATACACTGTTTAAGTTCTCCTTTTGAGCACAGTAAATGTCAGTAAATGCTTTCGCTAGTGGGCTTGGGGTTTTGGAATTGGTCCATTTTCCAGTCCTGTCTTTGGTTGTGCTGGAAAACACCACAAAGTTCATGATACGCCATTTCCATGTACCAAACTCTCATTATTCCACTATGCTAAGCTAAATACAGTTTGGGATTTTAGGGCCTCATTCATATATGATGAATTTTGGACTATATTTCTGTTATTTTTTTTTTATTATGCAAAAAAAGTATTCCACTGCCACTGTGTTGGGATTACCGCACATTGCTAGAGCAAACTTTCTAACTCAGTCAATAGTGGTCACTAACAAGTCAATAATATTAACAAATATTAGTGCACAAATAGTTGGAAAAACACCATGTTAATAACGGTTACATCACCTTTCTGTAGTAGAACTTCCACAACATTCAAGTGGCCAGCCTGGGCCGCCAATCCCAATGGAGTATGATGACTGGAGTCACAGGCGTTTGGGTTGGCACCAGACTGGAGGAGCAGGTACACATAGTCTTCCAAACCAAGAAGAGCTGCTTCATGCAGAGCAGTTCTCTGAAGACTGCCTTTTTGGTCCACAGTAGCATTAAAGCGTAGCAGAAGAGAAGCCAAGTCATACTGGTCATTCTTTATGGCTGTTTGGAGAAAGACGAAAGAAAAAAGATCCCCGCTGGGCGTTCATTTACTGTGTGTGATCCATCATGTCTTAAAAGATACACAGACACCACTCCAGAAGAATGTGTACCGTAAAAGATGCCTAATGATGCATACTGTAAATTCTTGTAATTACAGATCTATATAATTTACTAATACTATCAGGGATGTAAATTAAAGCATAAGTGCACCTCTAAACTCCAAGTGTCTCATCCACTCCAAACTGTTTTGAGGAGCCTAAATCCAACTATATCCATGTGCTCTCCTGTTGAACGGCTGTGTTATTACATACCTGCAACTAACGGAGAGTCCTCGTCCTCATTTGTACAGTTAGGGCTGCAGCCGTTCTGAAGCAGGAATGTGGCGTTTTCCCTGAGACCATGGACAACGGCGAGGAAGAGCGGGGTCTCCCCTTTCAGAGTGCGGCACTGACCCGAGCCCTGAGGAGATGCTGAACATCCAACACATGTTTAAGCTCTGAGACTCTGAAAACAGTTTTGTTCATTTCCTCTACAAACCCTTACTGCAAGGGTCTGTATGTTGGCCCACACTTCAGTTCCCGACTCTTAGTTTTATAGTAGAAACTGAACAATACACAGTAGCTGCTCTGTTTGGATTGCTAAGTAACAGTCCCAGAACTGAAAGGAATACTACAGATTAATATTTAGCCTATTAACTGCTGTGTGTACTGCCAAAAACTGAACCCGGTGACTCGAAACACATTTATAATACACAGGGCAGTTTCTGAATTCCGTTAGTAATTGTTTACATGAAACCCATTTCTGTAGAGCTCTTCCAGCAGCCATAGCATTAAAACCACCTGCTCTAATATTGTGCAGATTCTCCTGGTGCTGCCCAAACAGCTCTCACCAGTCAAGGCATGGACTCTACAAGACTTCTAAAGGTGTCCTGTGGTAGCTAACCATCAATACAGTAGCAGCAGATTGTAGGTTGTGAGGTAAGGCCTCCATGGATTACATCAATAAGCCTTGGTCACTCAGGATCACCGGTTGTCCTTCCTTTGACCACTTTTGTTAGGTACTAACTACTGCGTAACAGGAACACTGCATAAGATCTGCTGTTTTGGAGACGTTCTGAGGTGAAGTGGCTCAGATCCATGCGCTTACCCATTTTTCCCGCTTCCAACACATTACCTTCAAAAACTGACTGTTCACATGCTGCCTAATATGTACATTCCACTATGTGACAGGTGTCATCAACCAGTGTAATGTTAATGTGATGGCTGATTGGTGTAAATGAAGGCTAGTTTGCACAGTGCAGAAGAACCACATACAGATCCAGAGACTAGAACTAAAGCAGACCTGAAAAAGTGATCTCCAGAATGCTCTTCTTCTGCTGCACCGCTGCCTCGTGCAGTGGGATCCAGCCCCTGCTGTCAGCCATGGACAACGCTTCCCTGTGCTGCACCAGCAACCGCAGGGCTTCTTCATTTCCTGTGGCCAAGCATGGAGATCAGGACACAGAACGCAATGATACGCTAACAGAACAGTGATGGTGATAGCTCTTACCTGCCTGGATGGCTGTAAAAATCTCCTCATGGTCAATATTTTCCAGGGCAGGATCACTAAAGGAAAACTGCAGTTGAGTGTATTTCCTCATTTAGATAGGTTGAACTGTATTGTTCAAAAGGACAGGCATGTGGACTCATACCTGGGGGTTTGACTGATGCTCTTGTCATATTCTAGCAGACTCTGCTCAATCATGTATTGTGTGGCTTCATCTTCATCATCCCAGTCTTCCTCCAAAGTGTCATACAATTCTTCCATCTTTGTCAGTTCAGTTTATTTATCCAGTAAATCTCACAAACTGAATAGAGGTAAAAGAGAAATTCCTCTCATTTTGTTAAAGTTCAGCATCATTCATTATGATTCACAATGTCTACAATGCAAAGTAAATAACAATATAGCAATACCACAGTTATACTTGGCCAGATAGTCTAAGAGACCACAGCTACCCTCTCTCTCTTACACACTCTCTTTCTATCTGGGTGGGTATGGCTCCCCCCTCCATATCACTTAGCATGATACTAGCCAGTAAAGACATGTGTTAGCTAATATAACAGAACTGGCAGTTAGTGTTCTCCTCCAAGTGTGTTGAGCTGTCTAGTGATGTTGCCTTAATGACAGTCTGGAAAGATGTGGTGGCACTTCATTTGTCTTGTACTAGTCTTCATCCTCCAAGCACTGTTAGCACCGCATGATAGGGAAGTCCTAGCTAATGGTAGCTTGTCTCAAATAATGTCTCAGCTATTTTATTAAAAGAATATCAAGTGAAATAATAGAGGAAAATGACAAAACCCTGCCTCTAAAAACCAGAGTTGCAGCAAAGGCCCAGCCCATTCTCTTCCCGCATACTCTAATCACCCATTACATCTCAAGCTCTAGCAGGTCGGCATCTCCCTTCATCAGTATTTCGCTAAATTAACTTCCCTCTCCTACGTTGCTGTGGCCGTTTATCATCCAATCAGCAACATTTCCATTATCATCTGTTGTCAAACATATATCATATTTAATAATATTACTGATGTAATGTATCAGTCAAAATATTGCTAAAACTATCATGATAAACTGGTATCTACATTAAAAAAAGATATATATATATAAATGTGTATGTGTATATATGTGTATATATAAATGTGCTTCAAAGGGTGTGTAGGGTTCTATAGGCCTTTACAAGATTTGTCACACTCACATATCTCTATTACATTTTTTTCTAGAGCCAAAAGGTACTTCTGTGGCATCACTCAAAGAACCATTTAAAGCATTTTTATAGACCTTCATATACCTTTATATACTGTTTTAGAAGAATATAATGCATTCCCCACTATCAGACTGAATTGTGCAAAAATTTAAATTCATTAAATTGCTTTAATGGTTCATTAAGTCATACATTTTTTGGGGGCAAGGGATATTTGTCATATAATGGAAAATGTTTTATGGGAATTTATATGCATTCGGGTGTTTATTATTAGCCTCTTAAACACTTAAACATGCTTTTATGACATTCGAAAATAATTATCTAGTAATTACATTGAAAAAACCCAACCCAATGCAAACAGGCTGAGCTATTCTTAAGTAAAATGAGAGAGGAATACTAGAGGTTAAAAGTGAGCTACCCACACTGGATATACAGCTGGTGGCAGTAATTAGGTCATTCAGATCATAGCAGAGTTGTAAGGTGTGTAATGGCTTTAGTAATTGTTATGACACATATCAACTAGCCTTTCTGGTATTCACTCTGTAGATAAATACAGGGTGTAGTTAGTGTTCAGATAATATACTTTCTGCCGTTGGTGATCTAAGATTGCAGGAGAGTCATCTTTAGTCTCAAATTACAGGAGAGTACACACGTCTCTTATAAAGCTGCTATCAAAGGGTTAAAACCAATGTTGGCTGGTATAACAGAGAGTCTGTGTTTACCAACACTGTCACTGAGAGCATTTCAATCTGAATAAGTCTGAATGTTACTGACTGTGTTGAGTCTTTGACTGAGACGGCTACTTTGTAAACATGCACCACTCCATTCCATGCAGCATTCCATTGTTCTCTGAAGCTCATCCAGGAAGTATAATCTTTTCAAATATTCAGAACCCATATGCAAATGTTCCTTTTTACCTTCAGGCAACAGGCGCTGCTGTTTTTGTTGCACTTGTAACCTCAGAGTGTTTCAGGCTCTTACCGGCCACACAGCTATTAATATCTTCACGGTTAAAAATATCCAATCATGGGACTGGCCCAGCCGACCCCCCTCCAACATGGATCACTCTTTGAGTCTCAACTCTGCCATTCTACTTGACTACCCACTCTACTTTGGCACAAATGAAGGATTTATGGCTGTCAAAGCTGGGAACAGGAACCATGGAACAGGAAAGTCATCATGAATAGCAGCTTTGGCCTTACTTTAAATATGTGTGTAAGATACGTTTTGGAGTTCAAAAGGTATAGACCACAACTAGACAAAGTGCTCTGAAAGTGAACTTCTTTATTCAAAGAAATCAGGGAGCGACCCACTTTAACAGTGTCCATTTACTGTAGAGCTAAACCATGTGTTTGCATGAGTTTAGCGTGTACAGGATGATGTACTGTTGTGTTTTAGTAGTAAAAGAAAGCCAATCTTAATGGAGGGCAAGATGCCCACTCACCTGAGATGTTTTTCAGAATATATGCATTTATATGTCATATCATTTCTAAGCTTTGCATTTTTCAAAATTTGAAATGTTACTATAAATTATTGAACAAAATGAAACAAAATTGAGGAATTTAGGATTTTTTTAAATCAATGCACAGTACTGTGAAAAAATGTTGGTTTGTTATTAATGCATTTCTATGACGTATAATGTCTACCTTTTGCATTTCGAATTTGTTTTCAAAAATTAAAATGATATTGTTAATCATTGTACAAAATGAAACAAATTTTAGAAAGAAATTGACATTTTTTGTGGTACAATGTACAATGCTGAGAAATATTGTTTTAAAAAGGTAATTATCTCAGCAGTAGGTCTTTATATGCTCAGTAAAAACTAATATTTTAATAAATATGAATAACATTTATACAAAAAGTAGTACTTTTACATCACTGTGTTTATTGAAACACAGTTATCTCTAACGCTCTCCTCGTGGGAGTCTAGTACTATTTATTGTCATCATCCAACACCTGGTTCGGTAAATCAGTGCTCAATGACATTAAATCAGGTGAGCTGGTGATGAAATTTAACAAATTCCTTTGCTGGCTGGGGGCATGTAGGAGAAATCTGGAATCGAGCTTTGTTCTTCAGATTAGCTTAGACAATCTCAACATTCTGCAAAATGAGCATCTGGCAGCATCTGTTGTAATGTGATCTTTGTTATTGTTGAGAAGAATTGTTATAAATAATGTGCTTAAGAGCCTAAAACCTCTGCACAGTAGTGTACCCATTCAGTTGACAGAATATGACATACTGTGGTGTTAAAATAAAGGATTTTTCATTGGCATTGTTTCACATTTTCATGAATAATATATATGTAAGAGTATACTGGTATTTTGTTCCTGTAAATGTAGTGGATACCTTATAGTCAAAGTTGAGAAGATCAATGGGAATGGGGCATAAACAGCATTGCTCCTTTCGGGAAAGCTTGGGTGAATAAGAACCCAGACATCCAGAACACATGCTTTGTGGTGTTATACCAGTTCTAAAAGAATGCATGAAAACAAGCTACTCAGCAGATGCAGCCGACATTAATAACACGCCTAATGTTCCTTAAAAACATGTAGCATATTTAACATAATGGATAGATTAAGTGCAAATTCTCATTAATATACTCAGAAAGCATTGCTGATCGTTATTTAATAACAAACTGGATACATTTAAACCAAGGAAGTCAGTGATGTAGCTGCCCAAGGGCTTGAGGCTGGAGTAGGAGCGATTGGCCCACATCTCTGACACCTGCTAAAGCCGCCAGTTCTGTGTCCATCACCACCAGCCCCTTAATAGTCTTCAGAAGATTCAGCAGGCTTACATGGCGG
The DNA here is from genome assembly GCF_030463535.1 of Salminus brasiliensis. NCBI lineage: Eukaryota > Metazoa > Chordata > Actinopteri > Characiformes > Bryconidae > Salminus > Salminus brasiliensis. Next base: position 18,286,191 of record NC_132891.1, read on the forward strand.
GACGGATGTACACATTATACATATTACATACACAGTAAATACAGTTGGAAGTCATTTACCCCTGATTGTAATATAACAAGTGCTTTCTTCAAATTCAACACAATTCATAATAATGAATTATTATTTAACCCCTTCATGACAAGCATCTTTAGTACTTAGTAGAGCACCATTTGGCAGTTATGACCTGCTGCAAACTCGATGCATTGCCACCATTGACACCAGCTTCTGGCAGCATTCCTTGACAAATCTTAGCCCATGCCTAATGGGCAATGACCCCCAGTTCACTAATATGCTTGAGTTTGTGTGCTGCAATCACCAAAGATCTTCCATGGGGTTCAAGTGAGGCGACTGTGACAACTATTCCAGAATGTTGCTGCAGGTCTTCTGTTCCTAGTGATACAGCTGAAGGTTTTCATACCCGTACACCTCTACTGGATATTATCGGGCCTACGGATCAGCTGTATGTCTGGGAGAGGAAAAATGAAGCATATGCATGGCAATATGGATTTCATTAAGTATCAGGAAATCCTAGAAAAAAACATGATGTCTTCTGCGAGGACGCTACGCCTACGTAATTGGACCTGAGAATAGAACAATGGCCCCAAAAATACCTCAAAACCCTCAAAGATTTAAACTTAAACCCCATAGAAAATCTTTGGTGGGATTTGAAGAAGGCAGTTGCAGCACACAAACCCAAAAATATTAGTGAACTGGAGGTCACTGCCCATGAGGAATGGTTTAAGATTCCTCATGATATGCTGCCAGAAGCTGTTGTCTGGCTATGCTTCACGTTTGCAGCATTGTCATTACAACAAACGGGTGCTCTACTAAATACTAAAGATGCTTGTGTGTTTTACTAGGTACCGAAGATGCTTGTCATTAAGGGGTTGGATAATTCTGAGACTGCAGTAGTCGACAAAAGTAAGTAGTTGTGCTGGGCTATTTAAACCTTCACCCGCAACTGCCTGACAATAATACGCAAATCCGATTCATTAAATCCATATGGAACGTTCCAGCCATATGCAGTGTTCTCTCCAGGACTGGAGCTTGGAGGACGCAAACAGGAGATTTTCCAAGACCTATAAAGACTTCAGCAGATCGCCACATCTGGAACAGAAAGCTGAAACAGAATGTGAGTGTGTGTAGTTCACAGGGAAGCATTCTCTACTCACCAGCTTTTTTGTTGCTTGCTGAGAAGAACTCAGGATCAGAAACAGGGTAAAGGAGGTAAGACTACAGCCAGTTCATGCTGAGGCCTGTGGGCAACTCATTTGTCATCCTCAGCCCATTCTGCAGGATGGTCACTGGGAACAGACAGTGTAAACACACTACATTTGCTGGTAGAACACAGAATGGCCGCTATTAAGCAAGATATAAGTCATATAAGTATTCCATGAATGGGTTATGAAGGGATATACTAAAACAGTAGTGCTTTAAATATACTTTCTTCAGTACTGGATGTTTCTACATGACATAAATTGCTATCACAGTTCACATGTTCTCTGGGTATTTAGTTATGTAGAAATGATGTTCACATTTGAATCAAGTAAATTAAACGCAAATGCCCGTTTCCTCAGCGCACGTATGTACCTTGGGGGGAGGGGTAGCTGGTGAGTCAGTGACGAAAATCTGGGTGGCACATTTCTGGGCTGAAATCCTTGCGGATCTTCTCCAAAGTGGATATTCAGGACACAGCCAGATGGCAGTTCTGCAGACATACCTATGTACCCTTCTTCATGGCTGAGTGGATCTTCACCCTGGCTCTGACCAAGAGAGACAGATTTGAAACCTGTGATACCAAAAATATGACTGTGTAAGAATAGAGCTCAAAGACCAGTGGGATTGTGGAGTTCCTCTGGAATCATTGTAGCTCCAACTCAAAATCAAAGATCAAACAGTGGTGGTTTAACAAACTTTTTGTCTGGTTTGTCAGACACATAATTACTAATAGCAGTTTCAGTCTTTTATATAAGAGATTAAGAAACAGTCAACAGTACAATTAAGAAAGATCAAAACTAAGTAACCATCATGGTGACTAATGCAAAAATGAATGACATCTCACTTTGTCTGGACTAAGGTAGCGGTAAATGGTCATTTTCTGAAAGGCAGAGAATGGCAGCAGAATATTATAAGGCTTCTTACTGGCATAACTAGGCAGGAAGCTCTCAGGGGTCTTGACTTCTCTAATTCTACCAATTGATTCAAAATGCATAATGATTTGCTACCTAACTTATATATTGTAACCTTTTTGTTGAAGTCATCACTGAATTTTGCACCACTTTGACTGCTTTAATTAAAAATTGTGACTAAATCAATAATCAAAGAATCAGAACACAGTCACAGGGAGAACATATTGTACATGTAGCTTATAGGTATGTGCAAGGATTGATGAAGCAAAGTTCGTTCGTTGCATGTTAGCAACGTTGTGCCAGACAGTCATGCGTCTCAAGTGTTTGCAATGGAAGAAATGATGCCTACTTGGGCAGTATTCGAAGGCAGGAAGGTACCGAGCCATGTCCGGATCGATTGTTTGTACACAATGCCTGCTAGGGTACTTTCATCTGGCTGATTCATGAAGTCAGCCCAGATGTATCGTTCGCTGCCTTATGTATCCCATGATGCTCTGGGTTAGCGCTGGCTCATTGAGGGAGAAAAAGTCACATGGCTGAAGCAAGCAGAAATCTGTACAAATGTAAGGGAGATTCTCAATACGACATATGTCAAGTTTGTGTACTTGGTAGTGGTGACTTGGCAATGTGCGGAAATTTGGCAATTGGAACAACAGCGTGGGGGGAAATGCATTCTGGGATATTTAGCTGTGCCACACAAATCCACAGTCCACACAAATCACATCCTCGATAGCACGGGTGGACCAAGAACACATCCTGGCATTCGCACTGTACTCAGCTTGATGTGAATTTCTGAATGGAACTGTATTTGGGACAAGAACACAAACTGAGAGTCGGCCTAAGATTTTTACAATTGTCTTAATAATAAGTATTAGAGCTGAAAGGATCACATTATAATACAGAACAAATATAATAAGTCATTATTGTGTTGCTTTATACAAGTAAAAGTGGATACATGTGGGACTTAGCAACACGACATGCTACAGTATATAATAAAAAAAAAATAAATGAGTTTCCTCTCTGTACCGGAATCGTACCGAATCGTGAGGTCCTGAGGACATTTGTGAACTGTTACACCTATAGTGTCTAAACATTTCAAACAATACACAGCCCTATTACTGACTACAGAAAATCAGGCTGGCAAAGAGATGAATGACTGAGGCCCTGTAGGTCAGGCAGGTCACTGGCTCGACACATCTCATCCCAGCTCTTGTCTTGTAGCCAGCTGGGGTCAGGATTGGGGACATCATTCTGCAGGCCCACACCACCTGTGAGCAGTAACTCTGTGTACTTAATCTCTTTCTGAGCCCTGAGGGGGAAAAGAAGACAGTTAGGCATTGTGGTTTTGTGAGGGAACTGCTTCTGTCTCATTCAAATTTGAAGAGAAACCCAATGCTGTAAAAACTGAACACTGTTCGGGCTGACAGTTCTACCAGGGGAGGGTTTTGTAGTGTCATTTGTAAGGAATCTGACTACCTAATTTGCATGGAATAAAGTGATCTGTGTTATTTCCCCAGTTTAGTGGAGGCAGACTGGATTGAAAGGCACAGCCTGGGTGTTCATATCAGGTAGCTCCAGGGTTGGGGAGTGATTGAATACATGCTATGACAGTTACAATGAAAAAGCAGCAGTGTCAAACATATGTCCAACAAATACATTCAGAATTCATTTCATTGAGTTCAGTTGCTTATTATAAAACCAATCCATTCTTCCTAAACTGTGCAGACTCTGACCTATAGGCATGAACAGAGAGACCCCACAGCAGAACCAATCAGAAGCTCTATTTCACCTGGGGGTGGGACAACAGACAATCAAACCCAGAGGCATAACCAATCAGAATCACTATTTTACCTGCGGATGGGACAATAAGGAGTCAAACTCCACAGCAAAATTAATCAGAATCTCTATTTCAGCTGGGGGAGGGACAGCAAAGAGCCAAAGTTCTCATTAAACCAGTAAATGATTTTATTCATCATAAATGAATAATAATACACTCATTCACCGTTTTTGTTTGTGGAAGTTACAAAATGTCCATCACAGTTATTTGGTTCTATAAAGAACCTTTGTGGTACAGAAGCTGTTAATGTGAAGAACCTTCACATTGGTAAAGAACCTTGACATTGACTTCTTTAAACCATTAAAAGGTTCTCCACACACACATCCATTTATTAAAAGGTTCTTCTTAGAATCAAAAACGTTTTTTCTATGGTATCACTCAGGCCAGGAGATTTGTCTTATTAACAAGTAATTGAAAAGTAACTAAAAGTAATCAGATTACTTTACTTTGATATAGTAATCCTTTGGAACTACATTACAATGAAATTACACTACTGAAACCTACAGCACACTGCGATGAACATCTCACTGAGACAGAAAGAAGCTTCATTGGCAACACATTTGTGACTCTGGTCTGAAGGTACGTTAATGAATTTGTATATAATTACATGCAGTCGTGTGAAAAAGTTAGGACACCCCATAAAAACCTTTGTCCTTTTTATTATGTTTAAACATATTAAATAGCTGAAACAGTTAGATGTTTCCTATAATGACTTCTGACACCAACTGGGAGAAAGTTTTCCCACTCCTCCATGCAGAATTCTTTAAGCTGTCTGTCGTTTCAGCTTTTTAGTTTTTAGACAGATGGTCTCACATTTTCCTGAAGCGCCCTCTGATGCAATAAGGATCCTAGTGAATTCTATATTGGAGGGCTCTCCAGGCCCAACTGCAGAAAAGCAGCCCCAAAACATGACATTTCCACCTGCTCTTTGCACACCTCCAATGAAAATTATACATGTGCTTTCCTTTGATGATAGATGCTGCACTTTGACTTCAGCTATGGCAAGAGCTACCTGTGAATTCAGTGATGATATTTTGAGATTGTCGAGACAACGTTATGTATTTTGTGGTCTGCTGTTGGACTGAAGTAGCTAGGACGGCCTGACCTGGCCAAGTTGGCACAAGTTGCACTTGGAAATGATTTAGCAGACAGTGGAATGGCAGATTTCTAAGAGTTCTGAGGTCTTTTTAAACCCCTTCTTGAACTCATCTGCATCTATAACTTTCAGAAAGCTCTTTGGATCTCACCCTGATAATAACACTTACTTTACCAATCAAGAGCAAACCAAATGATTAGGAAATTAGTGATTTTTTATTTTATTTTGTTATTGAATAATATAAATGTTTAATAAACACACACACCTATAACCTTTTTTGTGCAATATATATATATATATATATATATATATATATATATATTTATGCTTTGTGCAACTTCTTCCAGTGTCGTTCAAACTAGTCTTTCCGAGCATCGGATCTGCTGTTACTTGGACATCATATCATTATCTGGATAGCACTCTCATCCTCCAGGATATTCCCCTCTGAGAATTGCAGAGTCTCCAGGATTCTGTCCTCAATCTCTTTCAGCTGCTTCTTATTGGCAGCAGATTGCAGCATCAGGACATTCCTCTCCTCCTCTAACTCTGGCCTATTAAACACAGGACACAAATGTCAAGCACAAAGAATAACATTCAGGAAAGCAGAAGGGGAATGGTGTGAATGGTGGGAGACAGGACAGTAATGCTTATCTTTAGAGGTTCTCCAAACACTCGTTCAATGCCAGATAGCTTTTCTTCTCATAGTGCCCTTTAAAAAACACACCAGATCTCAGTTATTAGTTATTACTTAAGTGTCTTAAATTACTTTATATTACATGTTTTATATTAAACATGTGCATCTGCATGGGCATACACACAGGAGCATGACTAGGGGACTATTGGGAATAATAACATATTCATATGCAGTACAATTTATATGGATCCATTTCCACTCCACCTTAAATGGTGCAAGAAGGTACATTCTGGTGTGAGAATGGAACATCTGGAAAGGAAAGTCCAATGATGAAGAATCAGAACTTCCACTTCATACTCAGCTTAAGGTGGTTTAGCTCACATGTGTTATAGACTGCATTGTTTTTGCTGCATATTATCATCCTTTGATGTTCTTTGATGTCCCTTGATGCTCGTAACGGTATCTATCCATCTGTAACGGTCTGTTTCAGAGATACCAACAGCACATGCCGTGTTGTTTCCTGTTGTCCTATTGTCTGTGGGAAAGACACTTTTAGCTTGCTGGTTTGAGCACAAAGCCCTTGTGTTTTATGTTCTTGGAGGCAGCGTTTAACTCAAAGCAGTGACGTGCCCTCCGGCCCTCTCTTCTGAGAGTTTTTAGCAGATGAATCTGAAGGCGGGCTTCCGTGACAGTAGTGTGTAAGCATGAACGAGAAAGCAGCTACAGGCCCTTCGATTCAGAGGATCACAATTACCACAACATATTCAACTGACAGTTGCATGCATGAGTGAGTGTGTGTGCATGTGTCATCACCTCTCCTTAGCCACCACAATGCCCAGCAGCTGGTCCTGCAGGCCCTCTGGAGTGATCATGATGAAGTTAAGCAGGGACACTTTATTGGCCAGCTCAGGCAGATAATGAGGCTTCCTTAGCTTAGCGGTGACATAGAAGTGTAAATCACTTGAGTACTCAATTGCACTCTCCCCCAGCCGGATGCACTCTATACCTCCTACACACAGAGAATCACTGGCCTCGGTTTCTGCATGGAGTATTACCACATCTTAAGTGCTTAAACTGAGGGCTGGATCTGTTGGATACCAAATCAACACATAAATACAGAATATAAAATGCCAGGGACCGTTTACCTCAACTCTCTATGAGCATCCCTGCTTTGGAATGAACTATGTCCGGGGTATCACAGATGCCACGTGATAGGGTTTGCTGCATGTATATATAAGCGAGCACACCAGTCAGTTGTAGCAGAGTGCTACAGTGAGTGGTATAGAGCAGTCAGTTAACCTCGACAATGAACACCTTTCATAATCTGATACAGTCCACCCTATGATCTCTCACTAGTGACATCCTAGCCAAGGATGGTTACTCTTAGATTACTATTTGGTGGGCACAATATTCTGACATGACTGTGTATATTCATTCATGAACAGTCATTGGAAGAAATTACACCTATGAAAACCTTGAAAAAAAACTGGGAAAAAAAATAGAAATGCAGTTTTCTTGTGAGGACAAAAACACATTTATTACTACTTAAAATGCCTATAGTTAGAATTAGATGCAGCACAGCATCTGCAGGTGATTGGGGCATCTTTAGAGAGGATCTTGGAGATTGTGTCTTATTTTAACCTCAGACATTTAGTTTGGTTTGCTCTTGAATGCTGTAGATACATTTATGTCTGAGTAGGGATTTGAAAAGGTCTTAATTAGAACAATTAGAAACCACTAATGAATATTAAATGTCTTTATGCTTAAATATGATAAAGCCAAAGGTTTTCAAGGGGTGTCCTACTTGCATGTGACATTATAATATTTACATATTTTACATATAAAACTCCGTATTAAAAAACTAAGCTTTTTTAGAAGGAAAAGAGAAAAAAGAAACCAAAAAATCTTGACAATAACAGAAAAATAAAAAATAATCTTGGCAAAAATGAAGTATTGGATTAGAGTATAAAACAGGTTAATGTCTGAGAATATGTGCAGCAGTTTTAATACTTGGATCAGAGAAGCCTTCTGCCCTGTAGCTTGTTTGAATATCTGTTTGAGCATTAGGGCCTCTAGGGAGGGGTCCAGTTCTTCTCCCTTGTTCTCCAGCAGCAGAGGAGTATCAAACTGAAGGCAGCTCTCCATGAGTTATCAGTGAGTTAACTCATGTGAGTTAACTCATAGAGGCTCCATGAGTTATCAGCATTTAACCCATCACAGATGGGTTAAATGCGGAGGACCCATTTCGCTGTACAGTGACAAATAAGTGCACCTTACCTTAAAAAAAAACTGTATTGCAAATATGAAAAGCACTAAGGTGTCTTTCCAAGATATAGTTACAGATTATGTCCCGCACATTCTAAACTCTAAATGGTCAGAGCTTAAAAAGCAACGCTCCCCCTACAATTGGGAAGTGTAATTCGCATTTTAAGCCACCACAAAAGGACAAGCTTTTGAATGGGCTGATAGATACCGAACAGTTATTAAAAGTGAAAGAATGAAGTAGATTGAGGTAATATTACAGGATTTGACACAAATATGACTGACGCAGCGTTACACTGTTCTCACAAGTGTTTTTCTGCCCACTTCCTTGAATCTACATAGTGCAGTTAGCAGTGTGCTGAGTCTGGAATGGCAACAGCAGCAACTCTATTCTTCCTATTGCAAGTCATTGGAGCATCACAATGATTTTCAAGCTGTTACTTTTTAAAGCTCTACAGGAATGGGAGAACCAAAAAATGGATAAAAAAATAAATAAATAATAGGTACCTTTCAGAGTTTGGTCCATCCATTAGCGTAGTTTTGATGGAAGCCAAACAGTGAAAGTTCCAAGGTAAGTAATTACACCAGCACACCAGCAGATCACCTGTCAAATTTTTATACATGTTCTGAAGGCCCTCCACTGCTTTAGACTACGGGTGAGAGACATTGCTTTATATAGAACTCCATTAAAAGAAAACATGGGTGATATTTATCACCCATAAACATCATCCTAACCTAATCCTTTCTCCTCCTAATCCCCTGATGAGCTACTTGGCTCTCTCCAGCTTGCAAGCACAGACATCAACCTGGAATTCTAACTGTGCCTTCTGCTCGGTTTTCTTCTCAAGTTTCTTCTGCAAGGCAGCTAGGCAGACCTCCACCTCCTTCAGCTCAACTCTCTTATTTTACACGGCCATAGTTGTAGCCAGTGACTGCTGTGCCACAGCCAGGTCGGCCTTCTTAGGAGCCACCAACTGATAGATCTTGCTTTTATTACTCATTAACAACCCCAGCGAGGGGATTTTGCAAACATGGAAACATCAGAGAACTGAACAAACAGCAATCAACTTTAAGCCTAAAAATGCAGCATAAATGATATGACATATTGCAGTTGGAAGCTCAGCATGAGATTCTTTATTCTGACCTTCATGTGTCGAGAGCTGAAAGAGGAGCCTCCAGGGATGGAATGGCCTCAGCGAGCTCACTCTCCCCCTTGTTCTTCAGGTCCTGTGCTTTGTTTGCTTTCTGAGTGGCTGCCTCCTTATTCACACAAAAACCTTTACTCTTAGCTTCAACCTGCACTGACTCCGCCTCCATTACCTGCAAATACCAGCATCAGTTTAGTACTGGGAGGGTTTTAGCGTCACCTTTACTACACCACTCCTATCATATCTCACCTGCATCATTTTGTTGTTGTCTATCTTGGCCTTCTCGAATTTGGACTGTCCTTCCATGACAAAGACAGCTAATCATTCACCATGTTCACAAGCTGTAAGTTCAGCTGCTAGAAGTTTTCATTTCTGCACACAAAGTGTGTATTATCATTGCACAACTGTACCAATTGAATGGGATGCTCTGGAGAAGCTACACATAAGCCTAAGGTCACGCCCAATGACAAGAGTGGGGGTGAAACCCCTTAGTTGGGATGTGGAGCAATGGAACTCTGTTCTCTTAAATGATGGTTCTCCAATCTTTGGGATTTTTTGTAGAAGTGGCTTCCTGTGATTCAGAACTAATCATCAAAATTAAACAGAACTAAACATCAGTACCTGATCCCAATAATGTTCATGTAGCTGATTTTAATCAAAACCTCACAGCAATGTTCCAACATGTAGTGAAAAGCCTTTTCAGAGAGTAAGGTCTGTTACTGCAGCAAGGGGGGGGGGGGTCAGTCTCTTTAGTATTACCCTTGATTTCAGACGAAATGCTTGGTGAGAAGTTGTCCACAAACCTTTGACCATTTCAAAGCATAAGCTAGCCTTCTCACTGCCACTATTGGTCTACATGTACCTGCATCTACATGCAGCCATTGATCAAACTGCTTAGGTCCTGCCTCCTCAACGCCACTATTGGTCTACCCGTACCTGCATCTAAATGCAGCCATTGGTCAAACTGCTTAGGTCCTGCCTTCTCAATGCCACTATTGGTCTACATGTACCTGCATCTACATGCAGCCATTGGTCAAACTGCTTAGGTCCTGCCTCCTCAACGCCACTATTGGTCTACCCGTACCTGCATCTACATGCAGCCATTGGTCAAACTGCTTAGGTCCTGCCTTCTCAATGCCACTATTGGTCTACATGTACCTGCATCTGCATGCAGCCATTGGTCAAACTGCTTAGGTCCCACCTCCTAAAATGCCACTATTAGTCTACATGTACCTGAATTTTCATGCAACAAGACTTCTCATAGGCTTGGTCCTGACTTCTCACCACCATTGACCACAGCATAAAAACACCTGAACACAAATGTAAATAAGGGCAAATCAGTTTTTCTGGATGTTTTATATTTTATTTATGTACATGTTAGTATGTCTTTGTTTTACATTGGCATGAAACTTTTAATTTATATTTTACTTTTGAGACACTCAAGCTGAAATTAAAGGAGATGATTTAGCAATATAGGTTATTAAGGCTACTTATTACTTTTGTTAAATGAGTACATGTATTAATATTTATTAACAGAGTTGCTTGATTTTACCCTCATATTTACACACCTCCAAGGTGGAGGACGGACACCAGTGTGTCCCCAGTGCTCTATTTTAAAAAACTAAAATATGGTCACCCCATATAACCAAACGCATGTTTTGGATATATTTAGACATTAAAGACAAAATAACAGAGACCTGAGATTCAACAGAGTCAAACAGAGTTCTCCAGGCCATTTGTATAACTTTTCCTAGCCTTCATTACTGCGTCTCGTTTCTGAGTAAGAAGCAGTTGAAAAGCAGCTATGAGTTCCAAATATGAAGTAGGAGTCACATAGTTGTGGCAACCAAGCTCTGACAGGAACCTGGAAAAGCATCCTAGTTAAATTAATAGTATAATAAAATGTGTTCCCAACAAGTCTCATATTTCACAGCAGCAGATTCATACACAAGCGTTTTATTAGTATGACCATGAGCATTATTATGTTTGATACTCCTTGGACATGTGAATTGCAGAAGAGTGGAAAGTCTTGCAGATCAGCATAACTTCTTGCCGCTTGTGATCACTCATCTCCACTGTCTATAAAAACTTGCTGGCTACTCGCTCCAGTGCCTCTTAAGGCCTAGGCTGAGGAAAAACGACACATTGACTCATCTCAAGTGAGTGTTTATATCAATTTTAATCCTATAAATATATATTTCTGTATTTCTTGTCCAGATTTTGCCAGCTACTTGGAAGCAGTTGAAAGTGCTCTTGATCAGAGAGGGGAACTGCCTCAGCTGGTTTCTGAAGGCATCTAAAATAGGATTGAAAGGGACCACTACATGCAGGTTCTCTCTACAGCAGGGCTGCTTAATCCTGGTCCTGGAGATCTACCACCCTGAAGAGTTCAGATCTACAACACAGCTGACTCTAATGTTCAGTTGCTACTGAAGGCCTTCATTATCTGGATCAGGTGTGTTATATTTGGGGTCAAGCTAAACTCTGCAGGGTGGTAGATCCCCAGGACCAGGATTGAGCAGCCCTGCTCTACAGCAACTCACAAAGTAAGCAAACAGGCAGAGTTATGGGCCGCATCACCTAAGAGAGACAGATTCATCTCAGATTAGTGGTAAAGAGGGACAAGGAAATGGGTTTATAACTAGTACTACTTAAAATTACAATATATCACATGTATATTAAATATTCTTACCTCCAATATTGTAAAACAAACTGTGCATCTGGGATCTCTTGCTTCTTATCCATAGCAAATATGTTTGGCACCCCCCTGTGTTTAAGACGCTATCTACCTGTTATCTAAGCATCTGTGAGGAGGAACACTGTCTTTTGACCCTTCACACCTGTGTTTCTTTTAGACTTTTACAGTGAGACGCCTCCTTCCTTGAGAGTGTTCTCGAATTGACTTAATAGGAGGAATTCTGCAATCATCTACTTTTCGTCTTTTTGTGTTGCTTCAGCCTAATGATGGCCTTCATTACTTGCATAAACACCTTATTGGACATATTAATGTTAAACATAATGGTTGAGGCAGGCTGCATGTGCAGAGGAACTTTATTAGGGCTGCAGCAATACTCATTGTCAGGATAGTTAGAGGTCAAAAAACAGGTAGGCAAGTATAACACAGGCAAATTCATGACCCAAGTAGCAGAACAAAGCCAAGGGTCAAAAACAGAATACACACAGAAAACACAGTAACCTGAGCACGTTAAAGACAGGTAGTGTAACAGTGACTTCACAAACAACATAGAGGCGCTTAAGAGTAGTCCTAACCTCCCCAGTCACGAACAGCACCTGTGTGCTGATGATGAGCCTCAGGTGAGGGGCTGAGCTTAGCCCTTGCACATTAGAGCATGTGGCTGGAGCATGAGCTCCCCACTGAGGCCAGCAGAGGGAGGCATTATAATTAATGGCTCTCAAATGCAAATCCAACACTTATAATGAACACCTGGTCATTTAAGGGCTTATTAGTCAATTGTCCAAATACGTTTTCAGCATCTTTGATTAATATAGCATATTATTGGTCAATGTGGAATTTGTCATAAAGGTGTCAGAAACCCAAAAGGCAAGTCCATTTGAGATCACATAATAATTAAGGTTTGAGGTAAGTTTCCATAACTTGTTAGGTACATCTGCCTCGTAGCTCCAGTAAAAAACTAAAGGAGCAAACCGCAGACACCAAACATTAGCAACCACTTTTTAGGGTAAGGAGAAAATTGGCTTTTTTGGCTGAGCCATTGCGTTAGGTGAAACCAACCAATGCTGTCTGATTTCTCTTGTACAGTATTATTCCTTTCTGTATTTACCTTGAGGTCTTTCCATCTTTCCACTCATTCGTGGGTATTGTCAGCTATAAAGGCGGCCAGCCTGGTGACAAACCGACGTCTGCTTCCCCCTAACCCCCACCAGCAAAGTATTTCCCCCCGGCTGCTTCAAAACATGGCTGATCCTGGACAGGTGCTCCAGGACATAGCTGCCACAGACAATAAAGCTCTATAAAGACTACATTGCCTGCAGCAACACACATGGCAGTGAGCACAGGAAGTAACCGTTACTGGAAGATAACAAGGTTCATGCGGTTCTTGTGTGTCTGGTTGCACTCCGTCAGATAGGACTCCACCACCTGACTGAAGCTTTCCATGCTAGGAACCTCTGCATATAACCACTCACTGGCATATATATCAGGGCTCTAAGAGGCTCCTTTTAAGTTCTTCACAGAGCTGTTTAGTGATGATACCAATTGTGATCCTATTCCTAAAATGGGTGATCAAAATTGCCCAAGTAAGAAGCTACCACATTAAAGAAGATATGTTACATGGTGTCAACACTGAATGCATTTATGCATTCCTACTGCCACTGGGGGGTTCCATGGCTGAGATCAGCTGCAGATCAACCAGAGTAATATTAGTCATCCCTAAAAAAAACAGTGCCATGATTTTAGCAGTAATATTAGTGGCTCAGCAGAATAGAAGAATAGCTTCCCAGATGTCCATGTGGGGCCTGTATGGGTAGGCCAATTGGGAACCAGAAAGCTCTGTCCTTGGGTTCCAAGTTGGCCCCACATATGGATGCCCACCAGGGTCAGTGATGGGACCAGGATGGGTTAAACATCTGTCCCATCTGGATTACACTGCACATGGGTTCTAAATGGGACCCATTTGAGACTAAGGGGGGCTGTAATAATGGACCCATTTGGGATGTAAACACACATGTACAAACACTGTACCCTGTACAAAACACGTATAATATTGAGTAATTAATGAATTTATTAAAAACACAGGCAGGTCAGTGGAGATACAGCTACTCTACAGTTTTTCTTAACACTCTGAATGCTGCCAGTTAAAAATCTCCAACAGTAATGCAGAATTCTCCTGGGTCTGAAGAGGCTGGGGTAGGGTGTTGAACCAGAGAAAGCGATCCCAGCTGAAATGTATCCATGTAGCGGAATGTCTATTTACAATGCATGTTAGCAATTACTGGGCATATGGAAAAGCTCAAAACTGGCTATTATCAAGTCTTTCCTTCCAAAATATCAATTTTAAAGTGGTAGGCAGCAGAGAGTGGTATACAGGAGCAGATACCTATCTGATTTGACATCTAGATAATTTCTCTACTCATTAGGCACATCTGCAAGAGAAGCATGAAGATAACAACTGATGACATAAAATACAGACATCACTACTCTAATGAACGATAAGCAATCATACTAGTTAAAAAGTAACTGTAGTTGCTTCAAACGCTTACCTTTTTGTTATCATCTCGCACAGTGTTCAGGCTCTCAATCTAAAGTGTGTCAGTGGGTCCATCAAACACCACACCCACTTCCTGTCTGGCGCCTCTGCTAAGGCGAACTCCTGAACCATGTTTGCCACAATTCCATCAGCTCACTTAGGTAGCTTTAAATGTTTACTTGCAAACTAGTAAACATCTGGTCACACCAGGTGCATGAAGGAAAAAAAAATTTAACCAGACTTGGAATGAAACATCTTGCTGAAACCCACCTCATATGATACAGCGTGAATCTGGCCAAAAAACTGGCCCATAGTTTTGAATTTGATATGGGGTACTGGTCTTTTTTCTGCTTCTTGTAACATCTCTCTTTCATGAGTGTGAGCATTTCAGCTAAAACATGGAGCACTTTGATTTTCCTGGCAAATGGTTCACCAACAAACACTGCGAAAAACCAGGTTTCATGCATCTCGTTGGGCGAAAGGCACCCTACCTTGTTATATTTTGGAGAATTTTGATTATGTCCCAATATTTCCCATCATAAAGCTAGTATGTGCTTCCTCCTTTCAAGCTCCTATCCAATGTCAATAGAGAAGATGATAGGTTCTGCACAGCTCTATCTACAGTACCTAAAACGCACTAAGCTGGCTGGCATCACTGTAGGGAGAGGGGAATTAGGCCATTGTTCGCATCCACTGGGTTTGGGAATGTCTGGATAATTGTATCCAGGAAAACTTTCAGGAACTGAATGTTGTGGTTTTTGCAGCATTCAGGAGCCTGGTCCAGGAACAGCTAAAGAAAAAAGGGAAAAGGGATAATGTACTTGAAGAAAGACATTGGTGTCCTTCTGTCAGAATAAGGCTCTGGTTTATTAAAGAAGTGACAACATTTAATAAAGAGAGAGAGAGAGAGAGAGAGAGAGTGTGTGTGTGTGTGTGTGTGTGTGTGTGTGTGTGTGTGGTGTGTGCGTGCATAAGTGTTGAGGAGCAACAGAAGAGTGTGTGTAGAAAAATATACAAAATAAGATACAATTATCCATCAAGGTGTTTGGATGTTCTGAGAGAGAGAGAGAGAGAGAGAGAGAGAGAGAGAGAGAGAGAGAGAGAGAGAGCAAAGAGCAAAGAGCAATGTTATTCTAACAGTACTAAAGCATTATATATTCATTGACAGAGTAAGCACAAGGCCTGAGACCTTATGCTGATGCTGTCGCAGCATGACTCAGGATCTATCTAAGCTTATTCATAGTGAAATGAGGACTTCGGTGAGCTCTGTAGAATGACCTATTCTTTCACAAATGTTTGTAAAGGCAGACTGCATGGCTAGGTGTGTGACTAGGTCTGTGACAATGGGACTTAAGACTTTAGTCTGCAGTGTTTGTGTGTGGCTGCTGAATAAGTAAAACTCAGTGTCAGTTTCTTCCCACTATTGTGCAGCCCTATAAATGAATCTGCTATAGTCTATTTGAATATGCTACATTCAATTCAAATATGCTATATAAACATTAAACTGTGAATAAAAGGTAGGTATGGATATGCAGGTATGGATATCTAAGTGGTAATAAAAAAAGAAATGCTGCCACTGCCAATGAGAATCTTCTCGTTTGTGCAAAACTCCTAGTTCTGGCTCTCTTTTACATACAGAACAAAACAGGCCATGGTATTTAGACGTAAATGTAAAGGCAAATCAATTTAGACCTGCTATTTTAGTTCACAATGATTCACATGACAGGAATAAAGACGTGCAAATTCTCTTTTATTGTGCAAAGGCCTCCTAACTGTTGTGTTTTTCAGGTAATATAAAATCTAGACTCTAGAATCTAGACTGTAGGAGCTTATGGATGTATTTTAGGCCCCTGTGCACTCACTGTGCAGCAGATGGGCTTTGCAGAAAAGGAAGCAGGTCGTTCATTTCTGGCTTTTGGGAAACACTGTAGACTAAACAAAATATGGCTTATTAACAATGCTGCTAAAGTAGTTTTAGTTTTAGTATATGCATTTTAAGATATTTATTGGATTCAGACCCATCTGCATTATAAATACTATAAAAGAAAAACTACAAATCACACCAATGACTTTTCTCTTTCCTAAACACATGCAGCCCCTTATTTAGGCAATCTTTGCTCCTTAAGAGACTTCTAGGCACAAGGATGTAACGATATAATCTAGTTAATGGATACTTGGTGCGTATTTCAATATTCTCATAGTTTTTCAACAAAATGATGTCTGTATTCATCTACTAATGAGCTTGAAAGCGGGATAGGTGTAGTACATGACATGAACATGCAGGAGTAGGGTGTTTTTGGTGCTAGTTGGTGCAGTAACATGAACAACTAACAAAGACTGCTAGCTTTGGCAATTGATGATTGAAGCCTAGTATAGTGTGCAAGGTATTTATAATTATTGATTATTAATTATATATATAATTAATCATTAAAAATTATGGCTACCTGACAAACTGGATCAAGTGTGTTGGGAGTCTAGTTCAGGGCCGAGAAGCAGTAAACTAGGCTACTAAATAAACAGTATTAACCTAGGCCAGCAGTTCACATTCATGACACTGAAAAACCCTGTTCTGAACATTTTAGTGTAGTCTCAGGGAAGGAAAGGGAGGGTGTCATTATTATTCCTGGCATCAATATTGCTCATTTTGTCAGCAGCCAGTATTGAACAATATCAAGACAAACATCTTGTTAAACACATTTCTGTATATAATTTTGTATATATATATATATATATATATATATATATATATATATATATATATATATATATATATATATATAACATTTCTTGAATATTTCATATACATATGCATAAGAATAAAAAACATATATAAAACATTAATTCATCTAAAATAAAGTAATTACAAATTACTAGAGACAATACAAATTACTAGAGACAAATTACTGGGGGGATATGGTGAGAGTAATTTTGTAGTAATTTTTGGAGTTTAATAATTGAAGTAAATAATTATTTAGAGAATCTATCTCTTATCTGCTCTGCTGATGGAGAAACCTTTTATACCAACATTATGACGTTTATGTTTAAAGGAACATTAGGCAGACAGTATGTATAACAGACAGAGACAAAGAACACACATATGATATTTGTTTTCTTAAAAAAAAAATGTACAAGGTAAGGTGGTTCTAAAAGGTTTTCTTTAGATGGGGGTATGGGATCAGGCCACACACCTCACCAGCCATATACGGTCAGCACCATTTGGAGTTAAATGCACTGCTTGGGTAAATGTGTTTATTTCCTGAGCTTTTCTGTGTGTTCTCCTCAAACATGTTTTCCAGGTCCATCAGGGTAAGATGTACCTAGGGAGCAGAAACCGAAATGTTAACATTTTATTGTTGCTAATATTACAGTGAAGAAGACCCTCTTTCCACCTGCATACCTGTTCAGACGACCCTTGTTCGAGGAGCTTCTTGCCACTGTCTCTCAGGTGAGTCTTGGACCTCAGCCCACACATTGGCCTTGTTGTGGAGGGACTGGCATCTTGGAACCCCCTTTGGGGTTCTTGCTCTGGCAGTTGCAACCAAACCACTCAAGGCAGCAGCAGAGACTATGGTCTTGCTCACGCTTGCCCAAACTTTTTGCTTCGTTCTGTCACCCTTTCCAACTTTCCAACTTTAGCCCTTTGTTCTCCTTCATCATCTGGGTTTTTAGGTCCTCTGCCTTGCCCAAGCCATCGTCAGACCATAAGGCAAATTCGGCCAGCTTTCTGGGGTGCTTAAGACCTTGGAGGTCACGCCACTGACCTGGATGCCTATTTAGGCTATTTTGGTATTAGGCTGGGGTTTTTTTTCGGTCCTTGGGTAGTTGCTCTAGTGGTATTTATAGACCTTGAATCAATCCAAGGAATGTAATTTCTAAACAGCTGGGTGGTGCCTCCAAAGGTAAGGTAAGGTAAAGGTGCATCTATTTGTCACTGTACAGTGTGCACTGCACAGCGAAATGTGTCCTCCGCATTTAACCCATCTGTGGTAGTGAACACACACGCACACACACACACACACATACACACACAGAGCGGTGGGGAGCCAACTCCAGCACCCGGGGAGCAGAGAGGGTAAAGGGGCTTGCTCAAGGCCACCCCTGCCCCACCAAGCCCCATACCAAGTGTTACTATCCTCCTGTAAGATGGGACCTCGTGGAAGACAGTAGAAATTGCTTGTTTCACTCCTTTCAGAGAAGCCTGCTTGCCACGGTCCATGCAGGTCACTTTGTTGACCTTCCAGGTCAGCCTTATGATCCCATTGTGTGAAAAGAAGACTTTTCTGTCACATGCAGTTTCTATTCATGACAGTACTCCAGTGAAATGTTTGGCAGGTTTACCGAAATTGCCTTTAGACAGACTTTGTCCACGCCAAACTAAGCCTATACTTGATCATTTTTGGCCCCACCAGGAAAAGCAGATCTGCTGACACCAGTGATACTGGAAGGTAAGACGCTGCTGTCTTTCCTTCTGATTTGTCTTTTTTGTCCTAGTTTCTTTTGTTCTAGAGGTTGAAGCACACTGATCTGAAAATGTAAATTATTTCTGTCATTGTCAAATCTCTCTGTAAAACAACAATGAAAACACTCCCATATAAACTTCTTTGGAATAATAATTTGACACCACATGAAATATCTGATCAGTTAAACTAGAGATACCCTCAAATTTCTCCACCGCCATTCATCATCCCTACTTGCAGTATACGTGTAATGTTGTGCATGCAGGCAGCCACACGGGGGCGATATTTCATTAAGAAGAGCTGGTTTCTTGCTTTGACGTACAGCGTTGTTCCTCAAATTCGTAAAAAAATATTTTTATATACATCAGTATTGTTTTAAGTGTTTTTTTTCAGTAAGTTTTATGTGTTTATCTTATCATATTAAATAGAATTAAATAGAAGTAACATATTGAGCCTTGAAAAAAAATGCCATATTATGGTTTATTAAAGCGATAGTGTATAGGTTTGGGGATTTGGCGACCTCTCTGGTGAGACTGTGTAATTGCGAAAGAGTGCTCTGTGAAATTGTTTTCACATTTTCACATTTAGAAAATCAATCAAATATATAATTTAACAAGGGGGTGGCCTAGCGTTTGTTTAAGACAGAGAAAATAAGGGAATAAATCCTTTACAGGACGTTCATTTCTATTTTCTGAATGTAACATATAGAAAAAATAACTACAATCTAACCTATTTAATGTGCATTCATTAATTCCTCTGAAATCAAGAACTCAGATATTAAAAAAGATGACCCTGCTTTCATCTGCATTTTTAATCAAATGTGGCATTCATTTCAGTTGATTAATGAAAAGTATGAACAAGTATGAGTATTTTACAACAGCTGGGAATGTCCCTCGGTCAGTCAGATTTCAGAATCAGTATCATATACTATAATATTATTGCTTGTAATATATTTTTGTATGTAATAATGCAGATATACTGTACATTTGACTGAGTGGAATCAGTGTTTCAGGTTCAGCTTGTCGCTCTGTTTCGGAGGAGGAGTCAACAAAGACAGCTCCTTTTTTCCTCCCATGCTTCAGTGTTGGTTTGTGATTCACAGCAGTGACTGCCTGGCTGCTTGTTTTAGTAGCTAGTCATAAAAAATGATGTCCAGCTTTTTTTTTTTTTTTTTTTTTTACTTGCCTGCTCCCTTCAGTTCTGATTTTCAGATTTCTTTGGTTTGATAGTGGAAGAATGAGCTGATGAAGGTTGAGTTTGCCATTCTGATCTCCATGTTGGCAGTAGCTCTTGTATTGCTGTGCTTCTGTTTGTGTAATATCCTCTTTTAGAGTCTGTGCATGTGACATAAGCATGCAAATACATGTGGTTTGTCTGGAGAAACCCTCAGGGAAACCTACCAGACCAGATCTAAAGTATTCGAATAATTATTTTAAACATTTTAGACAGGGATGGTCACAGAGGCACATTGATACCCTTTTTACGAATACCCCCCCCCCCCCAACACACACACACACACACCAAAATACTACTGCTTTCAGTTAAACAATAAAATACAATAAAGACTGCTACTTTAAAAAATGTCAAAAATGCACGATAAGATAAGATAAGATAAGATAAGATAGTCCTTTATTAGTCCCGCAGTGGGGAAATGCCCAGTGTAACAGCAGAAAGGGATAGCAAGACACTCAGTTACAAAAATGTGGATAAATAATTTACACTATATACACACTATAAATAAGAAAAGAGCAAAAACAATATTGCTCTTTTCAATATTGCTCTTTTCTTTTCTTACATACAAATGTTTAAAGGTCTTGTGGGGGGCAAACATGCATCATTTGTGGTGGGCAGAGACAAACACACACAACAGAAACAGTATACAGATAGAAATGATGTTACAAATGTTCGACATTACCATACTTTAATAAGTACTAATTATTATGAGTATTATGAGATTCACTCATCCCCTCCATGAAGTGTTTCTAGTACCTAGTACTTAGTATAGCACCCTATACTATAATGACCAGCTGAAAACATGATGCATAGCCAGACATCAGCTTCTGCCAGTGTTCCTGAGAAATCCTAGCCCGTCCCTCATGGGCAGTGGCTTTTCCGTTCTCCGTGTTTCGCCCACGACACCTCCGGAAGGCTCAACTGTGAAATCTGGTTTCCCAGACCCACTCTCCTCCAAGCTGACTTCACAGGGCTTTGCCACATTACTTACTAAATTTGATAACGCTACACCAACAGAATATGCACACCTCAGCCTGTCATCCCCCACCATACCACACCTTCGCTCACACACAACCACTGACACTGACATGGCTGCCCTCACTCAGCATGTGTCGCCAGCAAGTCCAAATTCATCCAGCAACGATGTGACAGACTTCGGTGTAAAACACCTTCCTTATGCTTCCAGCTGTTTCTCAAGAAACATCCAGTGCTTTGCTCTTTAGCTTTTTGTTGTATCCTTTTCCTTGTTTGTGCAAGGCAGTGATCTCTTATCTGAACTTTTTGGACTAGTCTTTTGACTTAACCACATTTCTAATATGCAGTTAAAGATCACAGTCGGCAACTTCCTAGCCAGTCCAGGGATTCTATTCAGGTGGTTGAATAATTCTGAGACTGCAGTTGTCATTAAAATTCGTATTTTGTGTTGAATTTGGAGAAACCAGTTGTCCTGTTAGTTTTCTTGAGCTATTGGTTTGACTGGTTTATTGCTGGAAGAGCTGGAAGTTGTATATTTTGTTAATAAGCTTTACTTGCAATGGTAAAAAAAGGTAAAGGTGCACGTATTTGTCACTGTACAGCAAAATGTGTCCTCCGCATTTAACCCATCTGTGGTAGTGAACACACACACACACACACACTAGTGAACTAGAGGCAGTGAGTACACACACACCCAGAACGGTGGGCAGCCAACTCCAGTGCCCGGGGAGCCTTACTCAAGGGCCCAACAGTGGCAGCTTGCCGAGCCCGGGTATCAAACCCACAACCCTGTTATCAATAGCCTGGTGCTCTAACCACTGAGCCATTAAATTGTAGTTATAAATATACCATAAATAAATCATAAGTGTCATTTTTCCAGGTTTTTACTTTTTTACTTACTGTTTTTTTTACATTACAGCTGTTTTTTAACATGACAATGCCACTATAAATTGTCCAGAATTACCTGAATAAACTCTTTGTACCTTGACATCCATTGAAAGTTAAAGTTTTTGTCTTCTCCAGTGAAGGTGACATTTTGGAGATACATAGTTTTTGCATGACAGAGACGATATGTTTGTTCTCTCATTAGTTAAAGGACTGGCAGGTCAGATCAGGTCTAATCTCATGGCATGGCACGTAGGTATTGGAAATGTAAGAATACAGGCCAAACGGTGCTCTGTCAAAATTGTCATTGCATTATAACGCAAATATGTGAGCTACTGTACATCATGGAAAGGCCTGTCTTTCCCAGTAAAACCAGCTGACTGATCGTTGTCACCCAGCTTGTCAGTCACACAGCAAGCAAGTTCCTGGCAAGAGGCAATGACCTACTTGGCTTACCAAATTCACAGTACAGCTGCACATTAGTGCTGTCTGAACCCAGATTATGGCCATTTACAGCACATTTCTCTGCATATTGGGTAAAAACATTCTTGTTGACGTTATGCTGAATGTGTGGGACTGTAACAGCAGAGTAATAACCACAGAAAACATTAGTCACATCATTTCATGCTAGTCTTCTAAAGTTATCAGCTGGTGTCTCTGTGGATTTAGCTGGCTATAGTATTGTAGCTGTTAGGCTTTATAGGTGGGAAGACGCCTGGACCTTATTCATGATTTACCTTCATTAAACAATTCTGTGTGCTTTGGGGGGTTTCCTTACGTGTGACGCGCACATCTCATGAGTGTACATGCTAAATAAGATTACGCAGTGTAAATCTAGGTCATGTTGTTATGCCTGTGATGGCTTTTGGACCTAGTTTCTTTTTTTTTTTATGTCAGTTTCCCGACCCGTAAACAGATCTGCAGATTATTACACATCTGAAGTGCTTATAGGGGTAAAGCTGTGTTCTTGGGATAAGGGTTTAAATGCATAAGCTCCATGTGTTTCAGATTTGCCTGGGCAGCTTTGTATGAGGGAGAGAGAGAGAGAGAGATAGATAGATAGATAGAGAGAGAGAGAGAGAGAGAGAGAGAGAGAGAGAGAGAGAGAGAGAGGGGGGGAAGCAAATAATGATGAGACAGGAGAGTGAGACAAAAAAGGATGGAAGGGGACTAGAGGGAGGGGACGAAGAACGAAGGAAAGAAAGAGATACAGGGGAGGAGAAACAAACAATGGAAAGAAAGAGAGGCGGGGGAGAGAACAGAGAGAGAGAGAGAGAGAGAGAGAGGGAGAGAGAGAGAGAGGGGAGAGAGAGAGAGAGAGAGAGAGAGAGAGAGAGAGAGAAAGAGAAAGGAGGGAAGAAATGGGAGGGGTAGAGCGAGCACGCAGAGAGAGAGAGAGAGAGAGAGAGAGAGAGAGAGCGAGAGAGTGGTGGGAGAGCAAGGCTGCAAGAATGAAGGCTGCGAGGATAGTGACGCACGATTATCTCCTCGCTGCTCACTCATTGGCTGCCGGGCCCGCCCGTCACTGAGCTCAGGTTTAGGGGATATGCCATCAGGGGCAGATTATGAAGCAAGCCTCGTCTCCGGCGGTCCCCCTCAGCTCGTCTCCATGGCTGAACGCAGGCTCTCCACGCTTTTCTCGCTGTTTCTTTTTGCGCTCGTGCAGCCTTCCTCGCCCTTCAACCAAGTGCCTGCGATACTGGACAGGAGGTAAGGGCAGTTGTTTGAGCTTCAAGCGTGGTGGGGTGGAGTAGGGGGTGGTGGTGGTGGTGGTGGTGGGTGGAGGAGGGTATTGGGTTTTGGGGAGGGAGTGATGCTGTGCAGCTGATGCACCGCTCCAGCCAGTGAGCATCTCTGTAATAAGGAGAAATGGTTGAAGCAGCACCTGAGCTGATGCAGTTCTGTATGAGTACAATGAGCAGCCAGTGCTCGGCGTCTGCAGTCTTTCCACTCTGCCTCTCTCTCTCTCTCTCTCTCTCTCTCTCTCTCTCTCTCTCTACCTGCAAGACGTTCAAACATGGCCATGACAACGGGACATGAGGCAGACCCCGTCTAGTGTAATGTCTGAAGGGATCAGTTTACAGATGCTACAGTACAGTGTGGGGCTGGGCTGGGGAGAAAGGGGGCCAAGACTTAAGGCAGGCCAGGCAGAACAAGCAGCCCCAACAGACTTACTGCGGCGTTGTTTACATGTTTACCTAACATTCCTTTACTCAAGAAGACTGAGGAGCACACACTTTTTAAACACCTCAATGAAGCCATGCATCCTATACTGGCATAAAGTGTTGTGTGTTGTGCAGTGTTGCCCATCATCACAGAACTGCAAGCAGATTGTTGCCTTTTAAGGATGCTAGTGGAAAAAGATGGCTACTTGTGAAACAACAGCAGGTCAGATGTAACAGTGAAATCTTTATCTTAACCTTTACACACACACACACACACACACACACACACACACATAAACAAATGCTCCCCCCTATTTGGTTTGGTTCTTCAAGAACTACAAGTTTTAGGTAAACCTCTTCAAACTCCTGCAGACTTGCCTATACTCCCTGTTCCCACACACACTGCTTTCGCAATTGGTGTTATTTTTGAGAGCACGGGGCCTCGTGGGACAAGGATGGAGGTGTTTTGATGAAACTGGGCTCAGGGTCCAGGTGCATTCCGGCACTTTGTTTCATAACTGAAAGAATGACCATTTGGGATGTAGAGCATGATGGTGGGATTCAGTGATGCAGTTAGAAACTACCAGAAGGCCCAACTCCTATGAAACAGGATATTACTACAATGTTGTAGTCAGTGATGCTCCGGTATGGGAATTCTGGGCTGATGCAAATATCTTATATCGTATAGATTCCAGTACAGTAAACCTTA